>NC_022018.1:34846197-34856554 GCF_000317375.1 Microtus ochrogaster
GAGGAGAGGAGAGGAGAGGAGAGGAGAGGAGAGGAGAGGAGTTCTTCCCTACTCATCTTGCTTCCCTGTAGATGATGGCACAGGTACCTACAGGAAGACATAATGTGTTGATTTGTTTCCTATTGTGATTTGAGTTTCACACTTTAGGGTATAAAATGGATTGGGAAATATTGGCCAAGATAAGCCCATTGGTATAACCATGGTATGGATGTTATCGGAGCTGGATTTAAGGTCTGATCCTCAAGACAGAACTCATGCCCGAACCAAGACCCTGGGGCTTGGGTGGAACCTGTGGTTTAGGTCCTAGGGGACAGCCTCCTGCTAGTATTTTGTTCAATAAATACAGTATTAAACCACCATGCAGTACATATCTTCATGCCCACAGGTTAATGCATGTCTTGATCCCTGTCAAAGAAGCTTCTCTTTGTAGTAGATGTTGATTAACACAGAGACACCTTCACACAGAACTAGTCAGTGAGCAGAGACAATGAGACCTTGGAATGCTCAGCCATAAACAGGAGGCCATCAATAGTACATCCCTTCCTCTCAAGGCTCGAGATCATGACGGAAGAGGGGATAGAACGTTTGTAGGAGCCAGAGATAGTGAACAACTTGAGTGAAGGTGTTTGCCGGGCACAGCAGAGCCATTGCACACATGAATTCACAGCAGCCATAACTGACAGTGTCAAGCTAGACAAAAGCCCAGCATGGATGGTACAGGGGATCATGAAGTCTCACCCCTATCCGAGAAGATGCTGCAGCTGATGGCTAATAGGAGAGTCATATTTCTCCAGCTCCTGGAGGCAACCCATATTCCAGTAGATGGCCCTATGTCCATGCACACACTGACAGCGCCAAGTGCACTCAGTGGGTTTTATTTTATTTTAAGCACATGAAGTTGGGAGGTTAAAGTAATGAGGTGGAGAATAGAGGAAGAAATTGAGAGACGGAAAGGCTTGGCCAAAACACATTATATACGTATATGAAATCCTCAAGCAACAATAGATACATAGAAATTTTCAAAGAGCATGAACAAAAGCTACCCCCAAACCCTAAAAGTTTACCCAAGCAACTTTAGGGGTTCAGATGTTGCCGAAGACATCTAAGTAGCAGAACTTCCCACGATGATTCAAGAAGATGAAGAGATAACAGAAGAACAAATGGGAACTAAATAGGAAGAATAGAAAAGAAAGCAGATTGGGAGGAAACACAGTGATCGAACGCCGTGGCCGTGGCTTCACCTGCTGATCCCCTCAACAAGGAAAGAGAATTAGCCTTGGCCCTTGACAGACTCACAGCTCAGCTGGAAAGCTGGGCTCCTGCGGAGAAATCACGCACATGAAGTTTCGCCTGTTGTACATTAGAGGAGGCCTCACTCCAAGGCCCACGGGAGCCTGGAACTTCCTTTGCAGCTCGGGATTGCCTTGAATTTGAAGCCGCCCTCCTGCTTTCAGCCTGAAGTGTTGGCATGGAGGGCACGAGCTGCCTCAGCTAGCTGGCTGGCTGTTTGGGGACAGAGTTTGGAGAGCTTATAATCAGCGGATGGAGAAACCTTGGCAACTTTGCACTTGGAAAGCTGTGGTTGGGACACTAGGGTCCCCAAAATTATCTAGTTGTTTTGTTTTTTTTTTCTATGTAAAGAAAGCTAAGCCTTCATTCATCTAGGTGGTCTCAGGGAGATGCAATGTGGACCTTTTGTTCTTGTTTCCTTCTTGCTGCGCTGAGACCCATGTATGACTCTGTTAGCACCCCATGACTTAGTTACCACTATAGGAATTGACTTTGCCGGCAGCAATTTCATCTCAACCAGAACACAGAAATAGATACTCTTCAAAAACGATCCAAGTGTTGTGCTTCTGATGTTGTTTTTGTTTTTTTTTCTTCCTCCCAACTGCGGTAAAAAAAAAAAAAATCCTGCTATTTGAAATAATCACCAACTCTCTCGAGAAGCATTGACAATTAAGCAGCTCTCTTGTGTGGCCCTGCCTGGCTGGCTAACCTGTAAGAGGCACAGTGAGCCGGAGGCGGTAATAGGAGTACTCTCAGCAGGTAGGAAGAAAGTTCTTCTTCCTCTAAGACACAACACAAGCTTGCTTTGATAAGCTCTGCTATTTCTTCTCAGCGCCACGCTTCAATAGAAAACTCCTTTTGTGTTGATGAGATCATGTGGGCCCTGACCCTGAATCGTTTTTTTCCCCCTCACATTTAAAACATTAGCATCAAACAGAAGTAGAAGACATTGGTCCAAAAACAGCAACGTTCTTTGTCACGGTCAGTCACCTTCAGCGTACTGGGTTCCTGAGAATGTCGGGGAAGGATTCCACTGTAACCCGATAGCCCTGAAGCCAGGCACCCTGGGCACCCCCCTGCTCCCAGGCAGCTGCCTGGACAGGTAACCTGGGAGCAGTGGAAGGTTAATGAAGAAGAAATGTCAAGATGCATGCAGGCAGAAAGAATTCTTCTGCCTTTAAAAGGGGGAAAGAAAACCCTGTTATTTTCTCTCTACATCCATAAAACAATTACGCTCTAAAGTGCAATGAGGGGCTTTTTACGCCAGATGGGCACCTGGAAGGTTAAATGCGGAGTCCTTGTATTTATTTTACTTGGGAGCAGTCAGGTACATACACAAAAAACATAAAGCTTAAGCCAACTTGTTAGCTTGTTTTGTCCATTAAAATACATATAAAACAAAGACACCCCACCCCCCATCTTTGATGTACTTCCTTCTGTCTTTTTCAGGTCTGGAGAGGGGACCCCGGGGCCTTCCAAACACCGGGTGAGTGCCCTGCCTCAGGGCTGTGTCTCCAGTAGTCTTTTTAAAGTTTTGAGACAGGGTCTCACTAAGTTGCCTGATAGTCTCGAGCTCAATCTGCACTGCAGCTTGTGATGCTCCTGCCTCATCCTCTTGAGCACTTGGGACTACAGGCCTGTACCACAAGCCTGGCTCCATCATACATAGCCTTCCTAATGTGCACATGTCAGTAGTATTAAGTATATCCATATCACTGTGCCACAATTCTCTTTCCTCCTCCTCCTCTTTCTTTTAATTCTTTGTCTTCATCCTCTCCTCCCCCACCCCTATGTACTTTTCCACATGCATTCTGAGAATCAATCTCATGCCTATAAGGTAAGCACTGGTTGAGCCATCTCACTAGGAAAACTAGACGTGCTATCCACGCAACAGCTTACTGGTAACAAGTTTTCATTTACAACAAGCTTGTGTATTAACTACCGAGATTAGTTACATTAAATCAAGACTAAATCTGAGCATGGTAACACCTGTAATCTCATCAATAAGGAAGGTAGGAGAATTCCCATGAATTCAAGACTAGCCTGGACAAGATAGCAAGACCACATCTCAAAACAAAAACTCAAAACACAAAAGAAGAAACAAAATTTAATCATATTATCATGGCCTTTGCTAGTCTTTATTTTTTTATTCACATTCATTTATTTATTTGCTCTCTCTCTCTGTCTCTCTCTCTCTCTCTCTCTCTCTCTCTCTCTCTCTCACACACACACACCATGGCATATATAGAGGTCAGAGGAGTCAATTCTTTCTACAGTACGCATCTCAGGGATCAAACTCAGGTCCTCAAGCATGGTGATGGTTGCCTTTGACCCACTGAGCCATCTTCCAGATGAGGTCTTTCTATTCTTTAAGGAAAGCCTCTCATTTGGGAGCATTTTGCCTACCAACTGAACAATCCATTTGGATAGCAAGTCAGAAATTCAGAAGAGAATGAAGCTGGTAAGGTTAGCACACAAAACACACGTGTTAAGGTCCAGTAGACTGAAAGAGCTGAGGCACAGATGTCTCTGGCGGTCCTTCAACAGCCTGTGAAAAGAGGCAGTTACAGGAATCAAAAGCTAATCTCCTGAAGTCTCTTGAGAGCCGGCAGAAAATGAGTTTCAGGCAGGACTGTGAGTGAGGAGTGAGGACGAGAGGTGTGTGAGGGATTAGGAGCTGGAGGGGAATGAAAATGGATGGACCCCACGCAAGAATCAAAGGGAAATTTGAACATCCTTTTAGAGCTCACGGATGCAAGGACTGTATGCAATTTGCTTTCCCCAAGCTGGGGGGTGAGAGAGCTCAAAGGTTCCAGACACTAGGAAATAATAACTGTATTATGAGATAGAGAGTGTGCGTGTGTGTGTGTGTGTGGGTGTTTGGGGGGTAATATGGATGTGTGTGAGTGTGTGTGTGTGTGTGTGTGTGTGTGTGTGTGTGTGTGTTTGTGTGAGATGCATGCCCACATTCATGGAGACCAGAAGTTTATATCAGGTGTTTTCCTCATTCTTCACCTTATTTTTTGAGGCAAGATCTCTTACTGAACCTGGAGCTCACCTCTTCAGGCAGACTAGCTGGCCTCTAACCCCAGGAATTCTCCTGTTTCCACTTTCTGAGTACTGGGATACCAACACACACTCCAGTTCCCAGCTCTTTAGATGGCTACCGGGATCTGAAACTCGGTCCTGTGCTGTGTGGCAAGCATTTTACCAACTGAGTCATCTCTCGCCGGTCCCAAGAAAGGCTGACTTGATCATCCTGTTTGATTTCTAAGCCAAGCCCCTAAGATCGGCATCCTAGTCGATCAGTTACGGCTGCATCCCGCTCCCCCTGTGCTATGCACTGCATTCTACAGGCTGCCAGCATTATTTTCTAATGAGCAAAATCCTTTGGAAGCTGGCAGAAGACTCTACTAGAACAAAAATGACAGAGAATGTCTGCTTAACATCAGGCATAAATAGAGATGAAAATCAGTCTCCTAGAACACATGGCATGGGTGGTCTCACGAGAAAAGAAAATAGTCAAAGGCAGTGCTTCCAGAAGCATCTCGCAGCTTAACTTGGAAGGGATCTTCTCAGCAGTTCCCAAATCGGGAGTTTTTCAAACATAAACCACAGCGCTTCACGTAACTATCTCCCAGGTCTGTAGAGCTAGAGGACTGCTCGTGAACCTTCTAGAACTGTGCTGGTGTTCTTGGATTACTACAGCCCACAGACTGGAGGAATCACTGGGGATTGCCCAGAGGACAAGTTCTAAGGTCATCAAAGAAATCATTTAAGTACCCCAAGCTTCTGGTTTTTAATCTAGAGTATGACTGTGACAATACTCTCACAAAAAAAAATCAAAAATCATGGGAGGAAATAGGAATAAAATTGGAGGCAGGAAAGAGCTAAACAGGTTTACGAATGGAGCATGCATATTCAGCAACAGGGCACATGCATCTAAGATAGACTGGACCCTTTTAGCTTCGAAGATTCCAGATACATGATCAGATACAATCTAGAAAGAGCTAAACCTGAAGCCAAATTGTCATAAGGGCTGAAAATGAAGGGAACTGAAGCCAGGATAGTGAAGAGAAGCAGCCCCTGGCTTTTCTCAGGGTTTCCAGAGCACCCAGCTGTAGTAAGAGAGGATGCTGGCTCTTGTAGAAAGATACAGTGTTTTTACCTAGAAAGAAAGAAGAGAGGGTGTGGTCCTGGACATAGGATTGATGTGACATTGAAAGGAGCTGATGGCTGGAGGCGTGGCTTAGTGGTAGAATACTTGCCTTGCTTGGTTGAAGCCTTGGAGTCATTCCGCAGCACAACTTACGGAAGAGAAGGGTGGTGAAGAAGGGGACAGCAATGATGATGGTGATGATGATGATGATGATGACAACTCTTTGTTTACTAGGACTGTGATGCAAAGATACTATAGACTGGAGAGCTTAAATAGTAGACATGCATTTACTCAGAGATCTGGCGGTTGAGCAAGGTGGATTTTCCCTATAGCCTCTCCTTGGCTGGCAGATGGCTGTCACCTTGAAGTAGCTGCAGCTCTGATTGGTGCTCACGTGATCCCCATGTGACATGGATTTTTGATGTGTCTTCCTCATTACAATAGGACCTGAGTCCTATTGGACAGTGCCCACCTTCACGTCTTTTCCCAAGCATTTACAAAGAAACTGGGAGTTAGTTAGGACTTTAACATAGAAATCTGGGGGAGGACTCAACACATAATGTAACAATGTAGGGGACAACAAGACCCCTACACTAGACCTAGAGCAACAGCTAGGAAACTGGGCAATCACCCCCTCATCACTGTCCTTACATAAGAGGGGAAACTCGCAGGCCAAGCTTTGTAGGCACAGATGTGATCTTAGACCCTCTCTTTGCAGCATGGCGTAGGAAGTGTGGTTAAGAAACTGACCTGCAATACCAGGGCAGGACCATTGACACCCCAAGTCACCCATCAGAAACTAAACCTAAAATCTTCACCAGAGAGAAAATTTTACAATCTAGGCTATGACAAAGATTTTTTTTTCATTCACATTGAAATTTAATCCATATTAAAATATACAACTTGGAGTATGTTGAAAGCTCTGGGCTATGAGCACATTATGAGCCACCATCTCCAAGCCAAACAAGCAATCAATCCAAAGCTAAACATGGTGGCAGATACCTGTGATCCCCACACCTGGGGAACAGAGAATCATGAGTCCAGAGCCTGTCTGAGCTACACAGCAAGAACTTGTCAAAAATAAAAAGAAAGATAGAAACCAACAGTGAAGTACAAATGACAGAAGCAGATATGGTGGTGCATGCTTTTGATCCCAGGACTTGGAAAGTAGAGGCAAGCGAGTCAGCAGTTGAAGGTCATCGTAGGCTATTGAAGGTCATCGTCGGCTAGCCTACGCTACAGGAGCTCCTGTGCAAAACAAGCAAACCAGCAAGCAACAAAAGCCCTGCTGACAAAGAGCAACTGCAGCAGAGAAATGGTTCTCAGAATATCCCGTAAGCTAGCAGGGAACTACGCACTGTCAACCCCTCACTCAGAGAATCAGAGCACTTAAGGGAGGGCCTTACTAGTGTACATTTTGTCAATCCTTCCAGGGCCGCAGATGGCGGGAAACGGCTTTCCACCAAGATCATGGTGATCCTGCCCAATGCTTCCCCTCTAAAGCCACTCTTAGTACTTGTGCCATATTGTCCCAAACAATTGCCCTTATGCTCAATGAGGGGTCACCTTTCTCACTTCTAGCCAATTGGCCTACTCCCCTGTCTCTTCTCTGGAGAAGAGCAGGTGCCCAGTTTCACGGAATCAAGAGCTGCCTACGGGACACATATCCTCTAAAATTCTTCTAACCCTAGTGCTATTGAAAGGATGTGGTCATATGCTGCTCCGCACATGGCTAAATTTAAAAAAAAAATGACAGCCATGAGTGAGGGAAACTCCCCTGTAGAACTGTTCTGCCTGTACAACAGCTTTTGACAACTTCATCGGGCCACTGACATCATGAATCAGAATGGCTGTGATGATCAGCCTGAGACCCTCCTGAGATGGTCAGGCCTATTGATATTCCCTGTCCGAAGGGGAGCAGAGGGTCCTGAGTCCTTTAGGAGAGTCTCAGATGGTCCCTCCTCTTCCAGAGATTCCAATCCTTCTATGTAAGAGGTAAAGAGTTGACTGGGGTGGGACTTCTCAGGGATGTTGCTACTCATTTGTCACCAAGGGGATTTCTTGGTGATTGTAGCTGCCTGTGAGTCACCACCCATCCTCCCATAGATAACTCCAGTAAACACATTAGCTCACCAATGACTTGCATGGAATCCTTTGGTCTATTGGTGTTCTCGCTACCTGGGGGCAGATGTTTCTTTATGTTTGCCCAGGAACAGTCACACAATGTCCCCAGACCTCATCTCCACACTGGCTTCCCTCTGGAAAGTCCTTTCTTTTGCATGGTATTCATTCTGTACGGACGCCAGTCCTAGGGACTTACCATACTGCTGGGTGGTATCAGGGCTTAACTAACTACAGCTGCAATGTACTTTTCCCAAATAAGGTCATAACCCAAGGTGCTGTGGGCTTCAGGGAGGGAGAATGACACAATCCAGCCTATAATAGACACACACACACAGTGTGAAACATACAGTTTCAATTACATGACTTGGAAAATGGAAAGCAATGCTGTGGGGGTATTTATGGACACATAAATGCATAGAAAATGTACAGAACATCTGTGAGAAGGAAAACAACCTCAGGATGAAACCTCCCTCCAAAGAGGGAGGACAGGAGGGAGATAGAAAGGAGACACAGCCTTATTTTAACATTCACTTATTCTAAAACACGACAAGATACAGTTAAGTGTTCGGATGTAAGTCTCTCTCTCTCTCTCTCTCTCTCTCTCTCTCTCTCTCTCTCTCTCTCTCTCTCCATTTTCTGCTGCTATTACAAATACTCACGGCCAATCAGAAGTTTATTTGGCTCATGGTTCTAGACGCTGGGAAGTAAACCACGGAGCTGTAGCTGATGGTGGCCCTCAGACTCCACTCTAACATCATGGATATCTAATATCACGTGATGAGACAGAACATGCACGCTGACTCAGGCCTCACTCCCCTCCTACCAAAGTTACTAGAGCCATCATGGGCTTCCCCTCAAGACTGGACCAATTGTGTAGCTCTTTCCTCCAAATTAAACCTTCTCTCCTGGAGGGAGGCCCATAGGACTCAGGAATGGAAGGGTTCGGAAGTTCATCAAAGTTATGAAACCCACAATACCTCACACCCCCACCAGGATATAAAAGCAGCCCATCATTACCTCGGCATGGAGACTCTCTAGCATAGCTGCCTGCAAACTGGACAGGAAGCTTTTGGGATGCAACCTCTGTGAGTCATCACCTATGCCTCTCACTGATGCACTTTTGATTAAAGCCCTGAAAATAACACCAGTAAACCCGCTGGCTCCCCAAGCTGAGCTAGACTTGGTTGGAATTGTTTTTCGGGTCCATCATCAGTGCCTATCAGCAATACATAGATATTTGTTTGAACCCCTCCAGGAAAACAACATCTAATCCTACATCACACCCAAAGGTCCCCTTTTAATATATGAATTTGGGGATCAAGGTTATAACATGTTATAACAAGTTATAATATATAACTTAGGGACATATAAACTGTAGCTGTGATTATGGTGACTGTCACCTTAGTCTCTGATTTTTTTTTGTATGTCTGAAATATTTCAACATTTTGTTTGTTAATCTTAGAATGTGGCAATAGGAAAGAAATGTCCCTTGCCGTGATGAAGGTGTGGTGTTTGGGCATGCTCAGAAGAAAAGCAATATTAAGTTCGTTCTTGTAAACACAGCACAAAGCAGCAAGAGGCAGGTGATAGTAAGAAAGGACTGAATCACAAAGGCTGACTCAGAAGCCAGCCCAGACTGCATGGGGACAGATGGATTCCCTATCCAGCCAGCAGCCACGGGGATGGGACAATGGGGCAGGCTGATAGAGGCAAAGAGAATGACTTAGCAAGTTGAAGAGACACTGCCAAGGTCAACCGGAAAGGCAAGACTGTGACACTGGTGCCAGTAAAATACAGGTTATCCAGGTCCAGAAATGCCATCTAAGTAGATAGACGTCCAAGGGACAAGCCAAGATGAGTTGACAGAATAGGAACACCACTGCCTCAAGCAACGCGGGATTAGTAATTTTGTCTGTGTTGGGGAGAAGAAGCCATGTTCCCACAGCTCCCCCACTGGCAACTGTACCCCAAACTCACTGGGATCTGGGTGCTTAGGTTTCCCTGCAATTTGGAGCAAATGTCAGAAGACGAGAAGGACAATGGGTTTACCCTGTTCCATTTCAGAGTAGTTGGGAAGAAACAACCCTGAACTGGCCTGGATCCAGAGCCCACAATGCTTGCTATTTCATTTAATACTTACATCAATCCGATGGCACTGGACCCACTTCACAGAAGAAGAAACTGAGGCTTAAAAGGGTCACATAATCTGCCAGGTAGCACAGACAATACTGTTCCTCTTTTCTTTAGGGATTGGGAGAAAGTTCACTGCAGAATGTAAGGAGGAAAAGCTGGTTTCTCAAGGGAGAGTTGCCTAAAAGAATGGACCATGGAGTTCTAAGATGAATGCTCAACAGTTTCATTCCCTCCTTACAGTCTGAGTCGCTATGCATTGTGGGTGTCCAACTGACTCCATCCTCAGGCACAGGAGACACAAGTCTGGTCCAGTCTGTGTTAGCTGTACATATGTGTTCGAGGTCTGCTCATCCCTCTGTCTTAAGTAATATGAGACCAGAGCCTTTTTTTCCAAGCAGAGCATTCCTCAATAAATCACTTCATTTTTTTTTTTAAATATTTTTTCCCAACCACAGTTTCCCCTACCTCCACTCCTCCCAGTCCCCTCCATCAGTTTTAAAAGAAAGTGCTGCGTGATGTGTGTTTGTGTGTGTATGTGTGTTTGTGTGTGTATATGTGTGTATGTGTGTATATGTGTGTATGTGTGTGTATGTGTGTGCATATGTGTATGTATGTATATGTGTATATTGTGTATGTGTGTGTATATGTGTG
>NC_022018.1:34856834-34872695 GCF_000317375.1 Microtus ochrogaster
GTGTGTGTGTGTATGTGTGTGCATATGTGTATGTATGTATATGTGTATATGTGTGTATGTGTGTGTATATGTGTGCGTGTGCGTGTGCGTGTGCGTGTGCGTGTGTGTGTGTGTGTGTGCTGGGGTAGTTGCAAGGCAAGAAGGTGTGATCCAGGAGTTGAGCCCTTCGGTGGTTCTGCTCCCTGGGAAGTCCAGGATTTCTGAAAGACACTTCTAATCATCTTAGAAGGGACAAAACTATATCAACGACCTTTGAGCTGCAAGGACAAGGAGACTAGTCCTGACGGACTGTGTGCCAGCAGGGAGACTCTGGTCTGGCTGAGTACACAGTGATTATTATGCTAGCCCGAGGAGGAGAAAAGTCAATTCAAAAACTGCTTGTTCATGTCACAGCAAATCCTTAATGGTTTTAATGAAAATTCCTCTCCTTCATGAGACATTTTCTATTTTAAAGAAGAACTGCAAATTAATACAGCATTTCCAATAGCCTTTAAGTCAGGTTTAATTGGGGCAATTCCCTCCAGTGAATCGGAAGATGACATTCATCTTCGCTGCCTGGCGGAATGTTAAACTAGAGACAGGGGTGAAATGTCAAAGCAAAATAATGCTAATAATTATTCCGAATGTTACATTCTCCTTGACTTTGGAATTTAAAGGGCCAAAATGAAGGTTTTTTGTCAAAAGTCAAGAAGTCATCTAGAGACGTGGCTGACATTTATGATTAATGTAATCTGGGATTATTAAGAGAGAAATGTAGGCTATGATTAGCTTCTCATAGCTCAGTATTTCATTTTTATATTATTATAGAAACCATATAGTATATGGATATAAAAAAAATGCTGACATGCCGTGGATAATCCTAATCTCCTGGAAATTTCAAAAGGAAACCTCTAGAGAGAAGGCCTTTTTAATTAAAGTGGCAGTGACCAAATAATTAAATTTGTATCGCAGTAGTGAAAGAGAGAAGAAAATGACCCCATCCAAGGCTAGATAATGATTTCTTAGGCACAACATGCATGTGCACACAAAAGAAGTCAAGCCTCTGTCTGCTGGGGCCTGTCCCTTCAGACGATTTCCCGGTTCATTTGCTATGACAAAGGAGACAAAGCACAGCCCGAGCAAGCTCTCCATGTTATCCCTGAGCAGGCAACTCCACTGCCTCAGAAAAGTGAGGCTGTGGCTGGAAGCAGAGGCTCTCCAGAGAAGGAGAGATGGCTGGGGCATGCTGGGGAAGCATAAGTCCTCACTGAAAACTAAAGCTTCTGTTCCAAGGCTGGAGCTGGGAAGAATGCAAACGTGTAGTGGAGGCTGCTCCTTAGAGCTCAGTTCCCTGCTCCAGACTGCTGCCTCCCCGGGCAAATCCTTGACATTCAGTTCGCTTCTAGAAGCCTGTGGCATATTAAGAGAGAATGCCAGAGGAGCAAAGGAAAGGGACAGGTCAGGACTCACTCTAGGAAAGAAGGAAAGAAGGAAAGGAAGGAAGGAAGGAAGGAAGGAAGGAAGGAAGGAAGGAAGGAAGGAAGGAAGGAAGGAAGGGGAAAAGAAAGAAAAGGAAAGGAAAGGAAAGGAAAGGAAAGGAAAGGAAAGGAAAGGAAAGGAAAGGAAAGGAAAGGAAAGGAAAGGAAAGGAAAGGAAGAAAACCCATCAATCCAACCAACCATGACAACAGCGGAAGCAGGAGGTTTGCAAAGGACTCCCGTGAGCACTTACACTGTGTGCTACACTAAGGTGCTTGTGGATGCAAATAAAAGTGGGATGCTTGGAAATCCCAATCAGACTCAGCCAACTTCATTCAAAAACCTTCCAGATCAGGACAGCCTTCCCAAGGACCAGGAAGACTTCAAAGGCAGTGGCTGTCAACCTGTGGGTCACAGCCCCTTTGGGGGATGAACAAAGACCAACAGAAACACAGATATTTACATTAGGATTCATAACTGTAGCAGAATTACAGCAATGAAGTAGCAGAGAAATAATTTTGTGGCCAAGGATCACCGCAACAGGAGGAACTGCATTAGAGGAACAGGGCATGGAGGGGGGAGGGTTTGAATAGCATAGTGGCATTTCGCTTGTGTTTTCGTATGTAAAACTTGCCTGGGGATCAGGAAAGTTAAACAGCCACACTGGTCAGCCTTATAGACCATGCAGCAATAACACACACTTTTCATCCCAGTAGCCACACTAGTTGCCATAGAAACCGGGCCGTGCATGCCTTTAATCCCAGTGGTGCGTGCCTTTAATCCCAGAACTAGAGAGGATTATAAAATGGGAGGAGACAGCTCTCAGACACAGTCTCATTCTGTGATTCCTGGAGGCAGGATTGCCATTTTGGACTGAGGTAGAGGGTAAGAAGCCAAGGGCTGGCCTTATCTTCAGGTAAGTTTTATTTATTAAAACACAAGTGAAAAGCCACTACAGAGAAGCACTCTGAGCAACCGACCCTGAGACGTGACCACTATTTAAGTCATTCCAATCCCTCAGATGCCATGGCTGAGAATGTGTTCTCCAGTTGGCATCATCAGAACTTGGAAGGCAGAGTCACGGGGCACAAGGGGAAAATGCAAGTGGAAAGATCTCTAACCATCAAAATTCGTCACTGCCAGGGCTGGTTGTGGCCACTACCCCCCTCCCTATTCCTCCATTTCCATTTCAGCATCTCAGCACTCTTGGTAGCCCTGGAATGCGGTGATGCAGAAGCCACCGAGCTCCCTCCCTTGAGGTCTGATGAGAGAATCCAAGTAGCCAGACAGCAGTGGAAACAGCCCAAGAGCACTTGTCCATCAACAGAGGTTGTAAGCTATGTGGTCAAGGGACAGAATCTGACGCAGACGCTCCTTGGAAGGTATGAGCAGTAGAGAAAGCCCTGGATGGATGTGTAAAGTGTGGAGAAAGCATAAGTGACAGAACCCAGATGTTATACTTAATCTTTCTTTTCCCTTCTGCACGGTATGCTATGAAGTTCATGTCACCCTGAGCTTCGTATGTAACAGTTTGGTCCCTAAGGCAGTGTTACTGGAGATGATGATCCCTTCAGGAGGTATAGCCTAGTGAGACCAGTGAGTCCCAGGCTACAGGAGATGTTGTTTCAGCAAGGGTATGTGTGTGCAGGTTGAATACAGACAGTATGGGGTCCAAATCTATACCCCAGCCCCACCTGTCCCAAAGTATCCTCATGCCATGGAAGAAGAAAGGATTCATGGGAAGTGGAATACATGACTCCCTAAGCTAGTTCTACTGCGAGCCCTTCTTTGGAAAAAAGACAGACATGTCAGGCTGGGGAAGAAATGGGGGTAGTTTCAAGGCGATTTGGGGGTGAGAGAAGGGATCCCTCAGCCACAAGAGAAAGGAGTCAGGGTTCTGCACACAACTTTTAGAGCTTCAAAGTCTCAAGGGGAACAAGGACATGAAAATAGATGGGGGTGGGTAAGGGGAGCAGAGAGGAAGGGAGGAGTTGTTTCCATTCAGAGTACCCACTCCCTACAGGCGAGACGGAAGGCAGGACACTCAGAAAAGTTAGCTCGTTTATGACTTCAGATAAGAGGATTTTCAGTTACAAGATTATAAAAAACATAAGCTCATCTACAGCTTAGAGGACCACCACTCCCAGGATTTTAAATTTATGGGAACTACTGGAAAAAGTCAAAGTGAAAAGGCACAGGCTTGTCTTAAAACATGACTGTTGGGGACAAATGGGAAAAGTCAGAGCTTCCCCCCCCCATGCAGATGAAAGACTCTACTCCCACTCTACAGAGAGAAAACATCTCATTGTCTGAACAACAGCTCAGCCATTACAGCTCGGTCACTAACTACTCGGTGAGAAGCTAGCCTCCTTCTAGTGCCTTAGAATGCCCATTTCTATAGTTTTAAATATGAAAAACAATGCTATAATATTAATACCCACAGATATCACCAAACGTTAACCCAGTAAGTAAATGTCTAAACACTGACTGGAGATATTCTGTTTTTAATTAAAAAATTACATCCTCCAGACTGATAAACCAGTTTAATCATCGTCTTTGGCTCTAGAACAGTCTCAACTGTTTCCAAACATCACACCAAATCTCTAAGGGAAAAGATTTGTCAATTTTATAATCTTAAAAAAAATCTGAAACAAATTATGGCAACCTGTTTTTTTTTTTTAAATCAAAACTTGTCTGAACAACAGACACATTTGAGCAACATTGTTTTAATAAGTTCATTGTCTCAGAAAGTGAGGAAATGGAGGATATTGGGACATAATTCCTAGCATGTGTATTTTTTTTAAAAAAAATCAGATTTACAGGCTGGGGAGGGAGCTCAGAGCCTGCCCTACATATTCAAGAGCTAGAGCTCAGATCCCCAGAGCCAACATAAAGTAAGGCAGGTGTGGTGGTTGACTATAATCCCAGGACTTGGGAGACACAGAGGGACTCCTTGGAGCGAGCTGACTATAGCAGACCCTGCACATATCAATAAAGTGGGAGAAGAAAGAGGTCCAGTGTTAGCTTCAGTCTTCAACATCCACGTGCATGCCTGTGGATGTGTGTACACTTCCACACCACCTCATGCCCCTTTGCACATAAACACACACACATACACAACACATGCACACGTTATATACACATCCAAGAAAAATTGAGGCTTGTAATTTTATATTGTTGAGTGTCTTTGTGTTTTCTGAGTGATGGAGATGCCAGACAGATAATGCCACATGTTCTATAGTAGAGACACTGCCAAGATTCTAATAGAACGTTCTAGAATCTCATTCTCCTTGCCCTTATGAACTAAATACAATGTCATGAATGCTTGTAAGCCCCATTATCTTTAGTCATTCTGTTTGGTTTCATGTTCATACTATAAAAGAAGTGATAATATTCCTTTGGCTCAGTTTTTGCACTTTCAGTATTCAAACAAATGACACCAATTTTGATACATTATTGCATATTAGTCTAAGAATCCATTAAACAGTCACAGAGAAAGACAAGACACTTTGTTTCTGAAAAACACTTTTTCCATAGCTAGTCCACAATGGCATCAGCCAAATAAGAGTAGGACATACTAATGATCACCATTCGCAGGTCATATCCTTTTACAAGACAATAATACAGGTCATATCCTTCCACAAGCTAAATGTTCCTCTCCACAGGTCAGATCTTTCTATGCCTATCTACAGAATTACAAAAAATAATTTATAAAAATCAGTAATAAAATATTGGGGGTCGATGACAAAGACTCACTAACAAAATCTACTTTCAGAATCAAGTCTATTTCATCAGCATTGGCACAATTGCTCAGTTACACAATCTGTTTTGAAACCCTGTTGGCCAGCAATGCCACCCACTACAGCATAAAGGAGAAGGCCAGAACAAACCAGCTACAGCCAGCAATTTAAAAAAAATCAACCAAGAAGCAAAGAGAATTAGAAAACTCTACCAAGAAAACACCTCTATGAATGTCTTTAGTAGCATTATTGCAGGTATTAATTTACATAAAATTCACCTGCTGTAAATATAAAAGTCGAGGTAAGCAGGGTGACCCAGGCCTATAATTCCAGCATTTTGGAAACAGAGGTAAAATTACCAAGGGGGTGAAGAAATATCTCAGAGGTTAAAAGTGCCTGCTGACCCTTCAGAGAACCCGAGTTCAGTTCCTGGTGTTCATATACGACAGTTTACAAACCCCTATAAGTCCAGCTATGAGGTATCTGATGCTTTCTTCAGGCCTGCTTGGGTATCTCCCCCCCCCCCAACAGTATTCATTCACACAGACATATAAATGAAAATAATATAAATATTTTTTAAAAAGGTTGCCGTGAGCCGGGCGGTGGTGGCGCACGCCTTTAATCCCAGCACTTGGGAGGCAGAGGCAGGCGGATCTCTGTGAGTTCGAGACCAGCCTGGTCTTACAGAGCTAGTGCCAGGACAGGCTCCAAAGCCACAGAGAAACCCTGTCTCGAAAAACCAAAAAAAAAAAAAAAAAAAAAAAAAGGTTGCCGTGAGTTCGAGGCCAACCTGGGCTACCAAGTGACACCATGTCTCAAATGCAGGTGGTTCAATAAATCCCATCACCATCATGACGAAATTCTGGAATCTTCCATTAAACTCCCAGTGCCATTACACTTGGCCTCTGTTCCCTATCCCAGCTGCAGACAGTCACTTCCTTGTTTTGTCTGGTTAGAGTTGTCCTTCCTAGACACTTCACCTGTGGGTCCCTGAATCAAATCGTTATTCCTGCCTGCTCCACCCCTACTTAGCAGAAAGTTTCTAAGGTTCGTGCAGGTTACCACATGTATCAACCATTCATTTTTAAGTGGCCTAATAGGATTTCATGATATGAATATACTATATGCTGTGTGTCCATTCATCAGCTGACGGACATTTGCACGGCATCCGGGGCAGGGGTGGGGCATTTATAAATAAGGATGTGATGGAAATCCACATTAAAAATCTTTGTGGCTCTAGGTTTTTATTTCTCTTGGGTGAACAAACTAGGGCATAATCATTAAACTGCGTGTGGATTCTGTATTTAGCCTTCTATGGTAATGTTAAATTATTCCTCAAGAAATGAAATCATTTTCCATGCCCACCAACACATACACATTCAGTTTCTTCACAGTCCTTAGCATGGGTTCGTGAGACTTTTGATCGCAGTTACACTAGTACGTGGGTAGGATTGCTTTGCAGTGCCTTGCATGACTGAGAACAGTAGCTAGAACTCTAGATAGTCTTTTCAAACATTTACTAGTGGATTGTACACATTCTTCAGTGAAATGATGCCTTAAATCTTGTCAGTTTTTTTCAATTGAATGGTTATCTTATTTATTTGAAGGATTTCTTTTCTTATTATTAGTGTATGTGTGGTGGGGGCTGGGTACGTGTGTGGAGGTCAGAGGATGAACTTTCAAATCAGTTCTATCCTTTCCTGTGGGTTTTGGGGATCGAACTCAGGGCATCAGGCTTGAACAAGTGCTCTTACTCACTGAACCACCTCAGAGGCTCTGTAAGAGTGTGTTTTAAAATTCTACATTCTAGTTATACATCCACTATACTGTACAAACATAATAAATGCATACAGATGCATATTTACTAATGATTAGGTAGATGATGTTAGATAGATGATATATAGATCATAGATGGTACATTAGATAGAAGATAGGCAGACAGACAGACAGACAAATAAATAGATGCTAATTTTTTATTATGGGCACAAACTTAGATTTACAAATATTTCTTTTACCCTGTGGATTGTGTTTATTATCATAATATTATTTGTTTCCTTGGTTTGGTTTGTTTTTTTGAGACAGGGTTTTTCTCTGTGTAGCCTTGTCTGTGCTGGAACTCACTCTATAGACCAGACTGACCATGAACTCACAGAGATCCACCTACCTCTGCCTCCCGAGTTCTGGGATTAAAGGCATGTGCCACCACTGCCAGCTCTTAACATTGTTTTTTGAATACTACCAAAGGCTTTTAATTTTGACACCTATGTAAATTATCTTTTTTTTTAATAGACTATAGCTTCAGCGCTAATTCAAGAAATCATTGGCTAACCTATGTTCACAAAGAGATTCTTCTCTGTTATCTTCAAGAAATTTAAAATGCTAACAACTGTTGCATATAAGACCATGACCAAAGTTCAGCTGAATCTTGTGTCTGAGATAAGCTTCAGATGGAGGTGCATTTTTTGCTTGTTTGTTTCTTAGGGAGAAAGCTGATCATAGTTCTGGTACTATTTGTTGAAAGGACGGATCTGCCTCCCTCTAATCTGTTTTCCACTATGACTGAAAAGCCAGCAGACCATCAATGTAAGAAGAAATTTGGGGAAATTAGCTTTTGTTCTTTCCTCTATCTATCTCTTCTAGCCGATGCTGATCCTGCAGTCTTAGCTGCTATACCTTTAGACTGAATGAAGTTGGGAAGCAGAAAGCATCTTTTGTCTTTTCTTCAAAACTCACTTTGCTCCTGGCAGTGGTGGTGCACGTCTTTAATCCCAGCACTTGGGAGGCAGAGGCAGGCAGATCTCTGTGAGTTTGAAGCGAGACTGGTCTAGAGAGAGTTTCAGGGCATCCAGGGCTACACAGAGAAGCCCTGTCTTGAAAAACCAAAATCAAAAAATAAGTAACAATAAAAAACCTCATTTTGTCTATACTCGATCCTGTGCATTTTCAGAATACTTTAAAATCGATGTGCTAATTCATCTCCACCAAAAGTTGAAAAACCTGCTGGGATTTTTCAGAGGGATACTATTGAATTTGTAGATTAAACAGGAGACAATTCCAATCCATAAACACAGACTATATCTCCATTTATTTAGATTCCTTAAGTACCTGTCATGATTTAAAAAAAAAAAAAAACAAATTTAAGCAATTTCTGTCCACCAATTCAGCTCTACAGAAGGCACTAGAAGGAAAACTTCAGTCTGGAGAGAGAGTTAACTACTATTAAGAGGACACAAGAAATAAATAATCCCAGA
The DNA here is from genome assembly GCF_000317375.1 of Microtus ochrogaster. Lineage (NCBI taxonomy): Eukaryota > Metazoa > Chordata > Mammalia > Rodentia > Cricetidae > Microtus > Microtus ochrogaster. Next base: position 34,865,283 of record NC_022018.1, read on the forward strand.
ACAGTTAGTCAAAAGACAAGGGAACCTTCACACTGCTACAACAAAACAAAAGGAATTAATAAACGTTGCTTATTAATAACTTAATATTAACAGTTTCAATTTTACCAACAAAAAAATACAGACTAACATACTGGATTAGAAAGTGGGATCTATCTTTCTTCTACATTCAAGAAATACACCTCACCATCAAGGACAGACATCACTTTAGGGCAAGAGAAGGAAAAAGGTTTTCCAAGGGGGGAAAAAAAGCAGCAATAGGCATAGCTATTCTAATTTGACCAAAAAAACAAAAAGCAAACATCAAAGCAAAACCAGTCAGAACTGACAGAGAAGGATGCTACATATTAAGGGGGAGAAAAAACCCCACAAACTACCAAGAGAAAATTGCCATTCTAAACATTTATACACTAAACACAAAGTTCATAAAAGAAATGCTGCCACAGTTAAAATCACAACTGACCCTCCCACAGTGAGAATGGGTGACTTCAATAGCCTACTCTCTCTCATCCAGATAAAAACTAAACAGAGAAAAGTATGTTGTCAGGTAGTGTTCCAATTTGTGAATGAAGCTCTAAATACAGTGAGAAAATGGTTGGTTATTACCACGCCATTTGTGTCATTATGGTAATGTGGGCGTGTCTTGTTACTGTATCTCACAACCAAGTTATCCTCCTCCTTGATGCCTGGAGAAGAAGCTACAAGCAATAAATGATGCCCTTAGCACACTCTAGCTCAAGTAGCCCGTTGTTTCATTGCAATGTATCCTGTGTTGTCTCTAAACAAAACTTACTGCTTTGCCATTTGTGTGTACTTTTAAAATTGTTTGAAGAGCGTGGCAGGAATCTGGAAACAGCCACTCCAGACAAGACCGCTAGTTACATATCACACAGATTTTAGTTCCACTGGGTATGTATCTAGAAGTAGGATTGCTGGGTCTCTAGTAATGTTATTTTATTTAAGTACTATTTTATCTAATGACATAGCTGTTCAAGATATCCCATGGTTGCTATTTGCACAGTGTTTCCTTTTCCTATCATTTTCACATTAAATCAGCTTGTGTCTCTGTAGTAGATAGAATATTGTTAGATCTTTCTTTTTCATCCATTCTGGAAACTGCTGCCTTTGGGATTATTTAGTCTGTTTACATTTAATGCAATCATCAGTTTAGTTGGCTTTACAACTGTCTTTTGAAATATATTTCCCATGTCTCAAGTCCTTTCTCTTTCTTTACCCATTCTTTGTAAGTTTCTTCTGTGATACATGTTTTCTGATTTGTTATTTTGTCTCAACTAATTTTTAAGGTTTTTCTTAATGGTTATTTTCTATAGTGCTGTGGGCTATGGATGCCGTTCCATGAGACAGGGTTTCACATAGTCCAATGGGTCTTGAACTCCCTATGTCACCAAATATAACCTAAAAATTCTGATCCTTCTGTGTTCCCTCTTGAGTACCAGGATGTGCCACCTGCCCAACATATAGACATCCTAATATATAACAATCTAATTATGATTACTTTCTTCTTGTAAAACACAGCAGTTTTCCTTCAGGAACTCCATTTCCTCCCTCTTCCATTGTACCATTATCATCAAACATAATATGCTTATACACATCATAAACAAGGCAGTGTGTCCCACAAAGTGTAATTCTTCCTTTATGCAACTTTAAATAAGATAAATTTATACAATCTTTCCTGTTTACCCATTAACTTCCCATCCAACCCTTAGCTTTAATTTCTCCCCACATACTCTGTACCTCAATCTCCTCATTTCCTTCCCAGGAAGCAGCCCTGCCACAGAAACAGATCCTGAAATGATGAGCTTCCCCTGAGTCAGGTCTGTCTGAATAACGGAAGGAACTTTCCTGGTAAGCTGCCAAGTGTTGTCTTTCGAAGCATCTTCCTGGAAAGCGGCTCCCTGCCTAACGCTAAACAGGCAGCTCCGTTCTTCTGCTTTTGGGGTGCTTCGCTACAACTCAAAAACCTTGTCCTGGAACTGTTGCTGACCTGCTTTAGTGGCATCCTTCACTGCAGGCTTCTGATGCTTGCTGTTTCCTTCACCCCTAAGTAGCAGGTTTATTTCCCAGGTGTGGTTACTAGGAATGTTCTTTCCTTATATTCTGAATAAAGGGATTAACAAAAATATATTTTCCTGAGGTACAACAAATGAACTCAGACTTAAGTTTGTCGTCAACTTCACCCCTGAAAGAAATCCTTCTGTTTTCAAAATGTCCCTGACAAAACTTGACTGAATATTTCATTAAGGTATGATAATTATGGTTTCAGGGCATCACTAAGAAAATATCCCAACATGCCATATCTGTTTAAGATATGTACAAACCCACGTATGTAATTTCTTTGTCACTAAATACATATTTGTTTTCTATGTCTTACCATTGTGATTACTGCCAGTGGTTTGAGGTTTCTAAAAAATAGTTCCCAACTTCCTATCATTTAAAATATGAATCTAACGCCTGTAGTTATGAACTTCTTGATAATAATGTCTGTATAGTTTAGAGAGGGGGAAGAGGGTGAGAGAGAGAAAGGAAGGGAAAGAGGAAGAGAAAGCAGTAAAGAGGATGGGGTAAGGATGGAGAGAGGAAGAAGGGAGGGAGGAAGAAGGATGGAAACCTAGAGACAAAAACCATAACCTAAGCTAAGTGAGAGGTTTAAAGAAATCGCCGGTTTCTGAGCCATTAGCTTCACCTCATTACTAGCAAAGGAAGCAATGTGAGCCCCGGGTGGAGGGGAGTCTAGAGAATGGGGTTCAGGAGAAAATCTAAAGAAACTGCGGATTACTCAGTCACCAAGGTGCTTTAATTTTAAATAAATAAATAAATAAATAAATAAATAAATAAATAAATAAAAAGGAGAAAAGGGAGAAAAAGCTTCTCTTTTCACAAAAGACCCATTGAAATGGAAGTAAGCAGCGTCTTCAGGAAAATAGGAAGGGTATGATGCGGAAAATAGCCAGCATCCTACACAGTGAGACTTTGTTATTGGCAAACAGAAAGCAATAGTTCAAACTTTATCAAGCTTATCAGTTCCACCTAATTAAAGTTGCAGCCCAGAGGGCATGGCGAACAGAACTCTCAATGACTCACTTCTCAAGCTGCTGCCCCCATGAACCTCAATCTCCCTCCTAAAATGTGCAGGGTGGAGCGGGCTCGTCCTGACCTCCATCAGAAAGCGACCGCATGGAAACACTTGACTCTGCAGAGGCCCTGGGTGGAATTATGGAGTGATTACATTCTTGTCATCTACGACAGAAGATTGTCTCCAGCCAGAATTTTGCCAGAGGATGCATGAAATTTGTATGTACTCCTTTCTGGGAAAGGAGCGTCTGAAGAAGCTGGGGAGGATAATTTGAGAATTCCCATCTTGTAGACTGACGCTGTCGCCCACTCCGTTTGTTTAAAAGGAAGACCAATGGTTTCCCAGGGGAAAAAAAAAAATCTCCCCTCTCAACCCAGAAGGCTTTTCAGTGTGAAACTTATCTGTTCTTCAGGGTAGCTGGATGACAGTCAACAGAGGCTCTCCAAAGCTCAAATTAGAAACAACGGAAATAGAAGATGAATGCAAATTCAGACACCCACGGCCCTGCGTTCTCTTCACACTCCCAGGCACCCTCAACCAGCTTCTCCTTGGGAAGTCACTTCGTATCCCCTTTTGGTTCCTATGAAGAGACAGGCATTCTCAGGCACCCAAGCCCCTGAGTAGATAAATGAAGTGTGTGTGTGTGTGTGTGTGTGTGTGTGTGTGTGTGCGCGCGCGCAAGAAGACATTTTCCTCGGAAGCATTTCTGGGACATGGTGAAATGTGGGTAGATGGACGAGCCAGCTGTCCATCAGACCAGGGCCTGGAACTCCAGCTACACAAATCTATGCGAAGATACGGAGAGCAACCAGAACAGTGAAACAGCGGAAGTCAGAGGCAGGTAACTCACTTCTCAGAGGAATCAAGCACAGCAGGACACAAAAGAAGCCCAAGTCTCCTACCCAGTGTTAAGTCAAAGACTAGGAACTCACAAAGGTAGAGAAAGGGACACAGAATAGGGACCTCGTGCTAAGCACTGACTTGGGAGGAAACTGTTCTGTACACAAAACGGGCTGAGGGTGCCACTGGACCTGTCTCCCTTTAATGTGGCAAGGGTCCAGGGTTCTCTGTGCTCTGGATTCTTTGCAATGGCTTTGCATCATAAGCAGCACAAGTATCAGGAACCAACAGAGCCCATGAAGGAGTGAGGACCTAGAGTGACAAATTCTCGAGTTAAGAACTCCCCCCTCCGCCATCCCATTACACCATTAAGAGTTACAAAAGCAGGGCTGGAGATGGCTCAGCAGGAAAGAGAATGTGCTGCTTTTGCAGGGGACCCGAGTTGTATCCTTCAGCTCACAACAGCTCACAGCCGCAACTCCAGCTCTGGAGGATCTGCTGCCTCTGTCCTCCATGAGCACTGGGCTCACATGCACAAACCCATGCACAGATACACACAACCACACATAGATAAAATAGCAAAAACAAAAATGAGCTACTAAAGTCATTGCTAGCAGAACCCCAATGCCCATCTCGGAACCTCGCACTCAGTCCCCTGACATGTTTCCTTGCTCGGTGCTTGGTGCTTCTGCTCTTCTGAGCAGCCTAGCGGGGTCCTAGCTCCTAAATGCAGAAACACATTAATCTGAACTGTGAATGCTGTGCGATCAAGGCGCTGGATTTGCCATTCTCCTTGGAAGTCCTTGTCCTCCTTGTAAAAATGGTCAAGACCCTGGAATTATAGGTGAAGTGCTGTGTGCTCAAGTGTGTGCTCATGCATGCACACATGCTCAAACATTTTCCTTGGAAGCGTTTCTTACTTGTCTGTTTATTTGTCTTCAGAAGATCAACGTGGTTAGCCAAGACATGGTTTCCAGAGAGGCCAAAGACTAGGACCTGATTCCCCCTAAGTGACATTGTGGGCACCAGCCTAAGGCCAGCCAGGATGGGAGTGTTTAATCACAATCTTGTAGAGAAAATACTACGGCCTACATTTCAGGGGCAATAAAAAAAATTCATAGGCCAGTTTGGATGCTCACCTTACTAGACCTGGATGGAGGTGGGTGGTCCTTGGACTTCCCACAGGTCAGGAAACCCTGATTGCTCTTCGGGCTGATGAGGGAGGGGGACTTGATCAGGGGAGGGAGAGGGAAATGGGAGGCAGTGGCGGGGAGGAGGCAGAAATCTTTAATAAATAAATATTTAAAAAAGGAAAAAAATTCATAGGCCAATAGCATGCAATAGTGGTGTCAGTCCCAAATACAAGTAAAAAGGGAATTTTTCAAGTGGAAGACCTTAGAAGAATTCTTAGAGAGACAACAATCATAGATAAAAGGGACTAAGTGCACTTGTCAGCTGGGGACAACTGTGACCACAGACTCTTCTCCTGGGTTGCAAAGAAGTAGGTTCTCCTGCTAAATCATTACTTTTCCCAATTGTTCTTACTTCTAAAGAAACTAAGGTGGGAGCAGGGGTTGTCTCTTCTACTACTGAAATAAACGTTGCTGTGCTAAGCGATGGAAAAACCCGTGATCACATACCTTAGAAATAATGTTTCTATTCTTCCCATTGGCACCATCTCGGAAAGAAAAGGAATCCAGGGCTGTGGAGGTGGCTCTGTTGGTAAAGCGACAGCCTTGCCCACATGAGGACCTGAGATCAATCAACAGCACCTATGTGACGGTGTGGTGACCCATATCAGAAAGGCAGATTCCTGGGTCTCACTGTACCCACAGACTAGTCTGTTTGGTGAGTTCCAGGCTAGTGAGTGAGCCTGTTTTTTTGATTTGTTTGTTTATCAAGATAAATAAACAAATCAATGGCTGTTGGCATCTGAAGAACCACACTAAAGGTTGTCTTTATATAAAAAATCAGGACTGCTTCAAATGGTTGAGGGGAATGTTTCTATTGCAGATATGAGGGAGAGTACAAATAGAAGCATCTAGAAGCGTCTAGAACGGGAAGAGAAAGTAGCACACTGCGTATGGCCAGCAGACTGGACCAGGTCATGAGAGGAGAGAGAGGAAAACAGAGAGAGAGGAAAAGAGAGGGGGACGAGAAAGAGAGACCAAGACAGAGGAGTTAAGAGAACCAAGAGGGCACATGGCTAAAATGACAGGGTTATATAGAATTAAGAAGCTGGGATAAAGAAATTCTTTGAAAAGTTTAGGGTAGAGGGCTGGGTAAGAAGTGCCAGGATGTTAGCATGGATTCTGTCATTGGTGTTCATGAAGCTGAGAGACTCTGGAGATCAGCATGTGCTTTGGCGTGCTAATAGGTCCACAGTTAGTCATTTGTCCAGAGTCTCTGGACTCTATGTACATGCACACACAGGTGTATACACACTGCATCCCCACACACATGAGCATACATATGTGAGCGTGTGCGCGCGCACACACATACACACACACACAGTCCATTCATAGGTCCAACCAGGTGTGCTGAGAATACATTTTAATAAGAACTGGTGCAAGAGAAAGAAGCATCTTCCCTCCTACCAAGAGTTCCTAGTGACCTGGAAAGCCACATTCTGGGGCTTGGATTGCAAATTTGACTTTCAAGCCTTTTCAACACGCTGGCAATGAAGTGTCCTGCCCCTGCCCATCTTCAGGGCCATCCCTCAGCAAATGTGTCAAGAAAAAAGTCTTGACATGCATTAGTCATTAGTCTCTGCAACCCTTCCAGCTTCAGGCTGCTGAAAACATTGAGCTTGTGGTTCTCAAACCATATTGCCTGCCTGCATGTAAAATTCTTTTAACCCAGTTCTTTCCTCCTTTTGGCTACTGCCACGCTATGGTGGAAATCTCATAGCAGATAGCAGATGATAATGCTTCTGGGAACGAAGTTGAAGCAATTCCTCTAGCACAGATATACAAGGTATAGAATGCATCACTAACTATGGAAATAAAAGGCCTTATCAAATAGTAACCCCCTGATGAACGGTGAGAGAAGGTAGAGAGAAGTGACTTTATGTGTATGTAACTATAAACTGAGGTGCTGGGCCTTTTCCTTGAACTCAGGGCAAAGTTTAAGAAAGGGCAAACAATCCTGTCTTTCAGACAGGTGACATAGTTATCATCACAGAATCTCCCCAAATATATATATTTTTTAAATGTAGACAAAGCTTTTCTAAGAACTGTAAGACCATTTAACAAGTCGCTCTACTTACCACTAAAAGAGAAGACAGCTAGAGGAAACTTCAGTTTCTACATGCAAAATGTTTATTGCTAGAGAGAAAGAGAGAGAGAGAGAGAGAGAGAGAGAGAGAGAGAGAGAGAGAGAGAGAGAGATGGGGTTTGTTTATAGTTTCAGAGTAATAGCTCATTTTTTCATCATGTTGGGGACCTTGGCAGTACACATGATATGAATCTTGGTCTGCAGGC
>NC_022018.1:34872795-34890655 GCF_000317375.1 Microtus ochrogaster
AGAGAGAGAGAGAGAGAGAGAGAGAGAGAGAGAGAGAGAGAAAGCACAGCTGTTCCTTGGCTCACAGTTGCAGTCATGTAAGAGATCACTTTACACTGGGACTCCCACAAGGCCCTCTGAGAAGCCAGGAACCACAGGCTCAGTTTTCATATACGCCAGAGAATTGGTTTCAATCCCTTCTACACAATTTGCAAAGTCCCGGCTAATGCAAACCATGCCAGTTTCAGTTCAGAGAATTGCAAACACTGAGAAGCTAAGGATTTTCACAAAATGTTCCCTCCCCAGCCCGGAGTGTGGGCAACTAGAATCACATTGTGAAGCCTTGGAGAAACTCGAGGCCACACCACACGGCGCTGCTTAGTCACGTTCCGCGTCACCTGGGCTGTCTTGTGAGAGGTAGTACTCTCTCACCATCCCACCTCAGACCTGATGTGGCTGTCCCCACTTGGCTTCCTTCTGTTCAGGAAAGCTTTAGCGAGTTTTCTGTTTTTGTAAAAGCCAAACAGAAGAGCTCAGGGAGATTCGGCCTGACAGCAAGTTTGAGGCCTTCAAATCACATTGTGTGCCTGGCTGTAGAATTCTAATATTATAATCAAGACATAATGTTTCTGTGAAATCTAATTTAGGCCAAGTAGTTACAAGCCATGGGCACTGTCAAACAAGAAATTTCATAATTCAAATAGACCATTTATCCATTTGCTGCATTTTGGAAAAGTCCTCTACGGGATTTGAGTTTTTCCATTTTCTTCTGTACCTGTCAAAGCATTGTGTCGTGGGCAAAGTGTCTGTCTTGGCTTTGGAGACCTCTGCCTTGACAAGGGACTCTGGATCAGCCTCTCCTACCGGGGAAGTAAAAGATCATTTGAAAGAGACCTTGGCTGCTGTGACGGCAGAGTGACACGTTCTCCTTCGCTAGGAAAGAAGATCTCAGGCCACCGAACAGCAAAGACCTGGAGACATGGGCCATCTTCGGTGAAACTAGAGACATCCGCAACTCCAGCTATAACATTTAAAGACAGGGCAGATACAGACGTGATCATCATCCTGCAGAAGAAGGAAGGCTTGAACCTGAGAGCTGATAGGGAGGGCAGTGCTGAGCAATCAGCCAGTCTGCCTCCTCTGACACCCCAAGTGCCAGGTGACACAGCCATGTGGACATGTGTGCACGTGTGTGGCCGCGGGGTGGGCAGAAGGTGGATTGGAATCTGGGAAGCTAAGTGACCTCTCCACTCTCTGTACTGAGGAAGACCTCCACAGTGGAGAGCATGAGCCAGAGGTAACCCCTCTTCACAGTGTGCCCCTCCCCTCACGGACCCCAGAGATGCAAGAAGAAAAGTGTGGCTATTACATTCAGAAATCAAGAATAAGATGCCGTTTTTAAACACTAATAAGACGTAGTAGTGAGAAGACCCTATAAATTAAAAAAGAAAGCCAGATTTATAAACTCAATAAGGCACAAGAAATAAGGGCGGTCTTTTTTTTTTTTAATTAAAGAGGACAGACTATAAGAATCAAAGACAAGGATATTAAAGATTAAGCAAGAATGCCCGAACCTTCAATAACAGGAATTAGAAAATAAAATAGAAAATACTGGGAAGCATGTCTAATAATAATAATAATAATAATAATAATAATAATAATAATAATAATAATAATACAAGAAAGTTGCAGAAGCAAAGGAGATGTGAAACTTCAAATTGAAAATGACCATTAAGTGAATATTAAAGCACAAAGAACACCATATCATATTTCATAACCCCAGAAACAAAGAACAGATTCCAGAACAAATTTCTAGAAAGAAAAAAACTACATTGCATCTAAAGTTGGAAACAATAGCACCCACACTTCAGAGAAACAGCTGGAGGGTACTGGAGAAACACAGTGTCTTAGCTAGGGTTTCTATTGCTGTGTAGAGACACCATAATCACGGCAACTCTTATAAAGGAAAACATTTCACTGGGAGTGGCTTACAATTTCAGAGGTTTAGTCCATTACTGTCATGGAGAGACGCATGGGAGCATGCAGGTAAACACAGTGCGGGAGAAGGAGCTGAGAATTCTACATCTTGATCCACAGGCAGCAGGAAGCAAACTGAGGCACCCTTCCTCCAACAAGGCCTCACCTACTCCAACAAAGCCACACCTTTTAATAGTGCCACTCCCTGAGTTATAGGGGCCAATTGTATTCAAGCTACCACACACAGGGAAGAATCAGGAGGGGGTCATGCCTCATCCAAGAGCAGTGTGCCCTATGCAACTGTAAAACATCAGGAGCGCCCACTATAAACACGCATGTAATTATGATAAAACATAATGCAACACAATACACAGGTGTGTTCTAAGAAGCGATGCAGCTGAATTGGAAAGGGGAGAAAAATAAACCTTTAATAGCTTAAGATGTTCATGTGTGAGAATAGGAATTCAACAACATCAGAAATTGATGCACTAGGAAGTAACATGGCAGGTGATGGCAGGCACACTCCGGGATGATCCCGGTATACCATGTCCTTCTGTTTTCTGATCCCCTTAGACCTGGGTATGTACCCTCATGCACACTTTATGTGGTCCTGTAGGTCAAACATAAGCCTTCATGAGTGGAGGCAGGGATTCTACCAACATCCCTGGGCAACAAATTTATATCATTTAAGCCACTCCGTTTGTGACATTTTGTGATGGCAGCCTGAATTGTCTAGTAGACACCTAGTCCTCCTGTGAGTTTTGTAGTAGAGTATAATGCTTTCCAAGTTTGTTTTATTTCAAAGAAGTTATTTTAAGACTTAAAATACACATGCTTCGTGGATGAGAACAAAAAAAAATCTAAGAGCTTAATATAGCTCAGGAGAACAACCAGAAACTGCTGTTGCTGAGTGAATGCATATGTATCAACGGGGGAAGAACACAGCAAAGCCAGACCTGAGGAGGACACGTACATTCAGATGCACAGAAGAGAGCTTGGAGAGCATTGTTTATAACAGAAAAACTGGGGACAAGCCCAACGTCTGATAATTACATGAGATTAGTTATATAACACCCATACATTGAAATGTTATGGGTCATTTAAATGAAATATGATAGTTATTTAAAATAATTTTAGAAGAAAAATTAACACCCTAAGAAAACACTGTTTTGCTAAGGAGAAAATGTCACAGAATATTTCAAGCAACACAAATCTAATATGGGAGGGTGCTTGTGTTTATGAGTGAATTCTAGTCCTCCCCCTCATCCATAATGGCCACAGACCACAGACAGCATGCTCCAACTATAGACAGCCATTGGCTTTCGGCAGAGAGTGCTGTTTCTCGTTTGTTTCAGAGATAAGGAAGGTGGGGCTGTTGGTATTTCTAGTATTAAGCTTCTGAGATTCCCCATCTGGGATCATCTTTCCACTGCACCTAAAGACAAGGAATCATGTCATGAAACTGCCTGTCAAAGAACTCAGGCAGTCCAGATGTACATGCAGCACCTCCGGAAGTGGTCTGGATGCTCATTTGTGATGACTAAGGTGCGTTCCTCTCTCCTCTCGCCCTGGCCATTTGTCTCAGAGCTGACGCCTTAACTGAACTCACGGAGGAGCACTTGCCCTCAGATGTGCGATGGAATGGTCTGTTAGGTGTGGAAAAAAGACGTGTGAGTGTTTCTTAAAACAAGCCCTCTGAGCTCACACCACCTAAATTCCAGCCATTTTTCTGGGGAAGGGCACATCCCATCTCAGAAGATGCCTGGAAATACCAATACTGAATATGTGTTGCTGGCAAAAGCATGCAGAATTGATTTCATGTTTATCAACTAAAGCAACCAAAAGTAAAGTTTAATAAGATGAGCTGAGCGGCTGGAGATACACAGGAATAAAACAAGACAGTGTTGTGAGCGTTTGAAAAGGCTGATACAAAGAGCAGTATTGCATCTCAAACTCACCATAGGGAAGCTAAAAACTCAGAACTAAGCCATCACTCACATCAAGCCACAGCCTCCCCACTCAGTGAGTGATCATTTTATCAATGATGCTGTATCCTTTTGTGGAACCTTCTCTAACACTTCTGGCTGTCTGGAGATTAGGGGCCAGGCTTACAGCTCCTTTGTCCCAAACAGTACTTGAGATGTTTTCTTCTTAGGCATTTAGCCAAGGTTGAGTTCAGTTTCTAAACCAGGAAAAACAGATCCAGTGAGTTTTATTGGTTGAACGGAGTCCATCCCTTCCCCACAAAAGATATGATGAAATTCCTGACTCTCAACATCTCCACATGTGACACTATTTAGAAACGGGGTCATTGCAGATTTCATTAGTGAGGTTAGGGCGAGGTCATGCTGGAATACTGTGGCCCACTGAGTCTATGTGATTGAAGGATAGAGAAAGCACAGACACATGAAGACATGTGGCACTAGGGGCAGAGAAAACCAGGGGATGCTAGACATCAAGGAAACGCAATCCCCAGAACCTTCAGCCACCAATCTCTGGTGTTCAGCTGTGGCACCCCTACCACAAAAGACTATGGCCAACTTGGCTCCAATAATCTTGAATGTATATAACCAACCTACCACACAGTCAATCTTGTTGGGAATTATGATGGATAATGATAGCTGCTGAGTTTCCTGTGCATAAAAACAACTGAGGAAATGATTCATTTTTATAAATCAGAGTAGTGAGCTCCCTGCTCTTCTGAGTATTGCCAAACATAGGCAATGCCCATATAGCAGAAAGGCCAATGAATTTAGTCTTTCTCTATGAAGAGCTTAACGCTAGAGGAGCCTATAGGCATGACACTCAACTCTGTGCCTATGGCCTCTGACTGAGCTTTTCTGAATACGTCTTAAATAAAAATGCAAATACTTATCAAGTTGTGCTACAAAATTCAGCATGTGGCCATTAATTTCCCTTGTGGTGTATTGGGAAATATTCTGGGTCCTGTGACATAGAGTGTTGCCAGTGCTCCCAACACAAAGAATGAAGAAGGACGCTTAAAAGAAATCCCAGACTAGATCAGAATTGAGTATAATAGAAGGTTATTTACTTAGGGGTAGACTCACAGATTGCAGTCCTCTGCTCGATTGGGAAACATCAACCGAATCCCGCAGCCAGAAAAGAAGCCAGAAGCACGCTGTAGGTTGACATTTATATAGAGAGGCCATGCCCAAGTGGGCAGGTAACTAAAAGGCTACCTGCTGTAGGAATTCCTATAGCAACTCCCCCTTTTTTTTAAATAAGACAGTTCTAAATCTAATACAAAATTATAGACAATAAGAACAAATCAGGTATAAAAATTAGAATTACAACAACATAAACAACATCAAGCAAAAAACATGTGATACACGTTTCAATGATTATCCTATCCTAAGGAGTTTAAGTCAACTTGGCCAAGTCATGAGAGGAAAGTAACTCCAACTATCTAGTCTTCAACCCCATGGAAGACCGAAGAAGGGAAATAATATTACTTGAGTAAGCAGAAAGTACAATCAAGCAAATTCCAAAATGTGCAACAAATGACAGAAACAACTGGCTACAAAGACTCATTTGCAACGTTGGAGCAACCAACTTTGGCTAAGGCGTAGAGTAATTGACTGAACATTTTCAGAAGCAGGAAATTTATCAAAACCATCCTACCCTGTCTTGGCAAGATTTGACAGTCTTTTTTCTTGTATCCTGCTTGCCCTATCTGGACATCTTGCATTTTGTCAGTGGTTGATGCATGGGCAGTTTCTTGCCCAATGGCCAGTTTTGCCAAGAAGAAAACAAGCTCCAAGTGGAGTGTCTTCAGTGCTCAACATTCTCTCAGGAATAGATTGGTGCTGCCAGGAGCAATTGTGTCTTACATCAACAGAACCCTAAGTTATTTAAATGCCATATTCTACAGCTCTTTGAAGTGGTTGAAGATTACCCATTTATGCAGAATACACTCTCTATATATCTAAAGAACCTGATTAGTCTAGCTGTAAGTATGACAAACATGGATGACTATTGACCTATGAATCTTAATACCTATATAACTTAAAGTCTAAGACTTCATATTAGAATATTAAACAATCTTTAAACAACTGTGCAACAAATGAGGACAATGATCTCAAAATGTAAACCACATATAAGTATCTTGGTCAGAGGTAGAAATGTATATTATAATATAATAAATATATCCTAAAATAGTACTAATATACAAAATGTCTTAAGCAGAGGTAGAAGCAGGCCTTGTTTCTTTGGTGTCCTACATCCTCCCCTTCCCCAGCTCTTACCATCTTTCTGCCTCCTCAACTACAGAGTTCTCTAAGCCCCGAGGGGAGGGATTTAATGAAGACATCCCATGTGTTCCTGGGTCTCTCACTCTCTGCACGTTGTCTGGCTGTGGGTCTTTGCATTAGTTCCCGTCTCCTATAGGAAGAAGCTTCTCTGATGATGGCTGAGCAAGGCAGTGATCTATGAATATAGCAGAGTGCCATTAAGAGTCATTTTATTGCTATGCTCCTTTAGCAGAGGAGTAGTATTTGGTTTTCTCCTAGGTCCCTGGCCTAGCTAATCTCAGATTCTTGGCCACCTGAGCAGTGTTGGAAACAGGCTCCATTTCATGGAGTAAGCCTTCAAACCCATCCGGTATTCATTGATTATTACCACAAGCTTTGTGCCACTATGGCACCAGTGCATCTTGCAGGTAGGCCATTATTGTATATTGAAGGATTTGTACCTGGTGGTGCTCATCTTTCTCGGAAACGGCGGTGGCAAAGCCTGCCGGGGCTTCCTACCATGACAATAAAGCATTGCAATTCCTTTATTGAACCAAGAACATTTAAGTCACAAATACATATATGCAGAAAGCCATGGTGTCAGAGTCTCAAACGGATGACTGAAGGAACCACTCAGTCCCAGCCCTGATGGGCCCTGGTGCTAACAGTGAAAATAATAGGCTAGATTATCAAGAGCTGCTGAGACCCAGAGCAATCAATGGCACCTCCCGATTGCTGATCTGAGCTGTGATCACTCTTATTTCACATGCAAAGCACACGGCATTAGCAGCCAGATGGCTTCTTCCTTTTCCTCGCTGGACTTCCTACAGCTTCCAAAGGCACTCGCTTGTGTTAGCTCACTTTCTCAGACCAGACTAATAAGGCTTCGGCCTGCTGACAAGCCTGAGCACAAAGAAAAATGAATCCCAACAGATAAGCAGAGTTATTTATTGGATTTAATAAGAGGAAAGGAAAAGGAGTAACAGTTTAGGCACCAGCAGGTTCAACACATCCGAGTCTCCTTTTCAAACCCTGAACTCAGAAACCCTCAGCCTGGGATGGGCAACGGAAGACAACTGCTCCATATGCTCCGTTCATTTGTTACCACTATGTGACAAGTTATACTTAAATTAAGTGGCATGGAAGATATTTTTTTATTTCCTAGTTTCTCTCTGTGCGTCTCACCTGGTTCTTCTGCTTTGAGGTCTCACACACGATGGGGCACACAGACCACAGGCATGTGCAGGCTTGACTGGGGAAGGATTAACTCACGAGCCAGTTGGCAAGAGTCAGCTCCTCCTCGGCTGTGGGACCAAGTTCCCTGCTTCCTCAAGAGCACTGGCCAGTGGCCTCCTTCTGTTCCTTGCCATGTGATCCTATATACAGTAGCTCACGACAGAAAAGCTGCCTTCTACCATCAGGTAAAGGAAACCGAGCAAGGGAAGTGGAACACTGTAGCTGTTGAACCTTCTGCAAACATGTCCCAGTAGAAGCATCCCTCCTAAAAGGAAGCTGTTCAACAAGAATATGGGTACCAGGAAGCAGGGCTGCTGTCTGGGGGCCAGTTTTGAGGTTGCCTGACATCTGTACTGTAGATGTGCTACCTTTAGCATCTCACTGGCTTCTGCCTTAACTTCTACCCTGAAAGAACATGTGACCTCTTCAGGCATCCAGTGCCTTCCATTTTAAAACACTAACTTTTTAACTGGTTCTAATAATTAACCCACCTTCCATTGGCTTGATCTCTGAGATGATTTTAAGAACCTAGAAAGTCTCAAGAGAACCTTAATTCAAGATGTATAGGAAGGACTTGTTTATAAACAAGAATTTTGAAATATTCTGTATTGAGTGTGAAACATCCCCAAAAGTCTCATCATGTGTTTGAATACTCAATTTCTGGCTACCGATGCTGTTTGGGGGAGGTTGTGAAACTTTACACAGGAATCCTTGTCACACTGTGGTGCAACACTACATCTATAAATGTGTTGAGCCAAATGTGTTGAGATCCACAGATACATGTCAGGCATACCTGTAAGAGGTGAAATCTGGCTTACTTGGCCTCAAAAGGCTTAACTCCCCATAGCTGATCCATCCCAACCTGTATAGGAAATACAGGGGGTCAGTTAGATGGTTCAGTGAAGAAACATACTTCCCCCGAAGCCTGACATCTGAGTTCAATCCCTTTAACCTACACGGTAGGAGGAGAGAAATGACTCTTAAAACTGATTCTCTGACCTCCACACACATGAGCACACGAGTAAACAAATGTAAGGAGGAGGAAGAAGGAGATAGCATCAGAAGCAGGGTATGGTGACACACACTTATAATCCTACCATTTGGGAAACAGAAACAAGGTGGGTACATGTTCAAGGCCAGCCTCAGCTACATAGTGAGTTCAAAGCAAACCTGGGCCAGATAGCAAGACCCTTAAAGACAAATAATCCCAGACTGGGGAAATAGTTTATGGGTAAAACACTTGCTGTGCAAGTATGAAAACCTATGTTCCGTCCTCCAGAGCGCATGTAAAGCCAGAAGTGGCAGGATACATGTATAACCCCAGCACTCCTATGATGATAAGGGAGGAAGGGACAGAATCTACCCAGAACATTGTAGGTCCCTAGCCTAGCATTTGAATTGGTGAATTATGAGAGACCCTGTCTCAATCAAACAAGGTGGAAGCAAGGACACCTGAAAAGGCCTTCTCATCTTCACATGTGCACCATGGTCTTCATGTGCCCATACTTATACACAAAACATGCATACATTTACATACACATCATACATACATACATACAACACAACACACAAAGGATTTACAAAAGGATATGTGCATTCATGATTCATGTGTACATACATATATAAACAAACCCAAAAACAAGTGAAGAAAGCAAAAAAAAAATACATTACTGCTGTAGGAATTCCTACTGCTAGTAGCCTTTAAGTTATCTGCCCACTTGGACGTTGCCTTTTGTACTATTTATGCCAATGTAAAACGTGCTTCTGGCCTCTTTTTCTGCCCGGCGGGATTCGGATGCTGTTCCCCGTTCCAGCAGAGGATTGTGATCTATGAGTCTACCCCTAAATAAATAACCCTCTATTATACTCAATTCTGAGCTAGTGTGGGATTTCTTCTAAGCGTCCTTCACATTACAGATCTGATGAGAATACCTAAGGGTGTGTTGTCATGGTTTGGCAATGTAGCTTAAGTTGTGCTAGGAAAGATGGCTTAGTGGTTAAGAGTGCTTACTGCTCTATTGTGAGGACCAGAGTTCAGATCCCAATGCCTACACCTGCCATTTCAACTTCAAGGGATCTATTGTGTCTACACACACACACACACACACACACACACACACACACACGTAGAAGTAAAATAATTATTTTTAAGGAAAGAATAGCCCTAATCCCTCTGTGTTGGAAAGCAAGGTGTTTTAGCTAGTAAGAGCACATTGTGATTAGGTGAATGCTTTTCTCATGGGTAGGGATCAGCCATTGTTGGGACTCGGCCCTTCTTCTCATCTTTCTGCCCTTGCTAGTTTTATGTTTTATGCTATATATAAGTTCATGAGGTTTGTCCAATATTGTCACTTGACCCTGTACTATCCAGAACTATGAACTGAAATAAACCTTTTCTTTCTAAGACACAGGCGTTCTGTTAGAGCAACAGAAAATGGGTCAAGACAGCTGTTTCCCTGGGATGTTCTCCTGAGAACCACTAAGCAAGCCATTATTAGTCCCATAGAGATACATACTGAGATTGTGTATAGGGATATACCAAACGTAAATCAAGCGTGTATTCAGATACCCAAAGTCCACCTCAAATCTAAAGTATTTGGGAGTATAGAAATATTTTCACAATAAAGCTAAATTAACACCCAAGCTCCAGATTGAAGATTTACAGAGTCCAAGGACAATCCAGGCAAACCAACTGATATCGCCAGTCAAAACAGACAGTGTGATCTATACTTCCAACTCCATTTTAATATTTGTGATATATATGCAATTTAGGTAAAAAATAGAAAAGTAAATTATTTGTAGATTAAATTAAAAAGAAAATTAAGATATCGCCAACTAGTCCCATTTATACAATGTCTATATTTTTTATTGTTGTTGTTGTTGAGCCCTGTATTCTGGCTCCAAAGTAACAAAGCCAGGGATCATCAGTACCTTGTACTTTTTAAGACTGTATAGAGCCCACCCACGGGTACCATGTGGATTGTTCAGGGATGCCCAAGCTCCTTTTGCAAAACAGTGCATGCTCCTGTGTGCTTCAAAAATCATCTCTTGCTCATTTGCAGTACTTGGTAAGATGTAAGTGCAAAGATTTGTTATACTGTGTTGTTCATGGAGCAAAGGCTAGAAAACTCTGTTCATTTTTAGTATTGGCTCAATTTCCTGATATTTTTGATCCACAATTGGTCGAATCCACAGAAGCAAACCTGTTGGTAGAGGGCTGCCTTGCTCATACTTCACAGAAGCACATCTTAGCAAAGGAAGAGGAGGCAGGGGGTTATTTCTTCCCCGGACATCTCTTCCTATAAGAAAATGCACGGGGCCTTCCCTGAACGTGGGGGGTATAAATCCTCACAGCTTCTCAGCTGGTCTCTGGTGAGACGTGAGATGCAATAAGGCCAATCTACATCTCTGCTTCTGGCCTGACTTAATGACTTACTAATTGCAATTGACTGAACACCAGGCATCAGCTCCCACGTGTCAGGACTCATTTCTGTCACCATTCTGCCTCCATTGTGTTCTATCGAGAAACATGCAGGGAAGAGTCCAACAGGTCACCAAAACATGACACACCCAAGGTTAATATCACAATCCAGAAGATGAAGCCAGATGGTCTGAGAGCCAGGGGGACAGGAGCAGGGAGCTTCAAGTCAAGCAGGCACTGCAGGACGAATGACTGAGGTCACCAAGCTTGAACTACGGTTATTGCACGCTCTTATTGACGTATGAGTGAGCACTGAGCACAATTCCAAAGAGCCAGAGTCGGGGTGCCAAATGGAGGGATTTTGAAACAGAGTTGATGTCACTGTCAGATGGGCCCAACCCATCTTCCTTTCTGAACATCGCTAATTTAACCAACTATCCTCCATGCATGCTCTCAACTTGATTGGCTTGAGATCTACCTGGGAGATTAGTAAAACACATTCTATTTTGCGAAGCAGCTCAGACAGGTCTATTTTTTTATGTGGGTGGCACCATCCAATAGGCTGAGGGTTGGGATAGGGATATAACAAGGATGGGAAAGAAAGGGGAAGGCTCAATAGTCCAGACATGGTTCTTTCTGTCCCTGTCTGCTGGGAGGCAAGAAACTGTGGTGGCCAGTTTTTGTCAAACTTGACACAAACTAGAGTCACCTGGGAAGAAGGACCCTCAACTGAGGAACTGCCCCAATTATACTGGTCAGTGGGAATGTCTGTGGGGCATTTTCTTTATTGCTGATTGATGTGGAAAGAATCAGGCCACTGGGGGTAGTTTTAGCCGTGGGCAGGTAGTCCTGAGCCAGGTGGTGGTGGCGGCACACACCTTTAGTCCTAGCACTTGGGAAGCAGAGGCAGGCAGATCTTTGAGTTTATGGCCAGACTGGCTTTCAGAGCCAATTCCAGGATAGTCAGGGTTACACAGAGAAGCTCGGTTCTGAAAAAAAAAATGAATAAGTAGATAATTAATTTTTAAAAATAAAGAAAAGAAAGGAAAAAAGAAAACTAAACAAGCCGTGGGGCGGTATTTCTTCATGGCTTCTGCATCAGCTCCTGCCTTTGGGTTCCTGTTTTGAGTTCATGTCTTGGAGTCCCTGGATGATGACCTATTAAGTATACCAAGAAAAAAACATTTCCCCCCAGTTTGCTTTCGGCCGTGGTGTTTATCCTGGCCACAGAAAGCAAGCTAGGATGGAGGCCTTGCTCTACCATGAGTCCTGCCACGATGTCCAGCCTTACCTCAGGCCCATAGCAATGCGTCAGCCAAACATGGACTGAAAACATGAGGCAAAATAAATCTTTCTTCCTTCTAAATAATTTCTCTAGGCATTAGTCACAGGCAGCGATACCTCTTCCTGGAATCTTCCAGGCACAGGTGCAATGTTGTGCGCCTATAAAACGAAGCACTAGGGGGACCCAGTAAAACACTTGTCATGTACAGAAGAGGCCCTGGGTTCAATCCCCAGAACCCATGTACAAAATGAAAATTCCACCCCTAGTGATGTGTGCTTATAACCCAAGTGCTAGGGAGGCAGAGACAAGAGGATCCCTAGTGTTTCCTGACAGCCAAACTGGTGAGCTCCAGACCTCTGAGAGACCTGTCACAAAAGCGAGGTGTGAACACTAGAGATTGGCCTATGGCAGGCCTACACACCTCTGTGTGCAAACACACACACACACACACTACTAAGCTTAAGAAACATCTGTTAAGTATACTGAATAGAGTACTGTGCACCAAGGACTCTTCAAGGGACCAAAGAAAGGCAAATAAGTGGTACTCCTTGCTCTCAGGAAGCTTGCTGTCCCCATTCACTTCAACCCTCTGTTTAGAATCTGATTTCCAATTGTGGTGAAAAACAAGTAACGTTAAACTCACCATCCGAGCCGTTTTTAGTACACAGTGTGGTGACAGCAAGCGTATTCACATTGCACAATCAGCACTACCATCCATCCATAAAAGTTGCAAAACTGAAACAGGGCCTGGAGCTGTGTGCGTAACTCACTCTCCACAGAGACCAGCCTCCTTGGCATCTCAAACACCATTGTGGGGTTAATCCCTCAACGACAGGACGCCTGGCTGTGTACCAGCTAGCTCCCTTACCTCCTCACACCCAGTGCCCCTCCAACTGACACAGAAGAGCAGGGTGTTGGATTCAGCCAATAACCTTTGCTTCCAATCCCTGCTCATCGCTGTTGGACGAGCCTGATAGCAGTCTGCTCCTATTCCCAAAGTCCTGGCTGCTTGCTGGGACAGATTTCTCCTCCTTACACTGTATTTATTACTGGGGTGTGAAGCACAGCCTGCAGATCCCTTCCCTGCTTGCCTGCTATGACGAGCCTGCTCCACCGTTTAGCTTGCTCTCCCTTAAAGACACTTGATGGTCGTTGGCCATTGCAGAAGACGGGGTGAGATGCTCCCCACCCCCAGGTCTCCCAGGATCTCTCCTGTTCTCTCTACTGCCTCCCCGTGGGTGGCTCTAGCTATGGCTGGTTTGCAACTGTGAGAAAAGCAGCAACTCTTTGCCTCCTGCAACCACCATGGCTCTTTCCCAGACAAGAATTGCTCTCTCCCCACTAGATCAGCAAATTGATAGTTACTTAAAAAAAAAAAAAAAGCAACAACAAAAAACTGTCACAATAGGAGACCAAACACTGGCAACAGATAAAACAAAAGGAGGCACCGAGCTCTTTAATTAAGACTCAGGAAAGCATGGGAAGCTTAGCTTTGAGTTCCCCTGCTGTGTCTCAGCCTGATTAGCTCCACTGCATCTGCTCGCTTTCCTGGCCTCCATCTGTACTGCGAGGGAGAACCGTATTTGGGCTGCCCTGATTCTCTGGGAGACAACACTAAGGCATCAGCTGTAGCTAGACTAACAGTGATGCGTGTCGACAGAGTGTGTTCAGTGCTCCCAGCTGCGTTGACACGTAGAATCCCATCACCTTACAGGTACCTGGGATTAACTGGCACCTGCATGGCTGACCGCAAAGAAATGCTCACTTCCAGGAAAACACGGGCGCTTCTGGGTGAGTCCCGTCACCATTGGGGAGTCTGCAGGTGGAAACAGAGCCCCCCCCCCCCGCCACACGTGCCCACACTCACAACCCTCGGACCCGTTCTGCAATGACCGACAAGTGTTCCTCCAGTATGTGACGACAGTAAGGGACTCCTCAATGTAAGGCAGTACAAGTGGGATGGGTGTCCTGCAATATTAGAGACTTGACCTCGGCCCTCCTACATGCCAGATGGGCGCTCTGCCTCTGAGCTGCGTACAGCCCCAGCCCCTTGAGTAGATGTTTGTACGTAGTGTGTTGTTCTGCTTAAGACACACGGGCCCTGGAGATCCCACAAAGAGCTTATTTACCTCATGGTATAAAAATAGGGTTGATTTTAAAGTAGGACCCCTGGAGGCTGAGGGATGCATCTCAGAAGTGAGTTCTTGCCTAGCGTGTACAAAGTTCCAGCTTCCATCCCCTCAGAGTAGTAGGTGAGTTGGCTCAGTGGGTAAAGAGGCTTGCTGCCAAGCCTGAAGACTTGAGTTCAGTTCCTGGGCCCCACATAGTGAAGGGAGAGAACCTATTCCTGCAAGTTGATCTCTACTTCTGTATGCATACAAACACCCCCCACGATTATAAATAAATAAATAAATAAATAAGCACAAAGTTCAATGGATAAGGAAGAGGGAGTAGAGCTGGGAGGAACTGGGGGAGGGGTAAAATGATCAAACTACAAAATTCTCTAAGAACTAATCAAAATATATTTTAAAATAAAAAAATACATAGAAAATACATTTTAAAGTAGCCCTTTATAGAAACCCTAAAAATTTTATTAATACATCATTATGTACATCACTAACACTGATTTCATAAGTTTAAGTTCATAGAAAATGAAGCATCTGTTGTACAAACTCAGAAGCCTGGGTCTTACACTCTTTTCCAGAAGGCAGTGACCTGAATCTCTGTTAAAAGTAACGCATCACTGTTGCTTTCTCAGATTAAGTAGACCACACTGATGTAGGGTGGTACCATCAGTGGAGACTGGATTGGGATGTTAGAGAACTTGAATGGATGACAGGGTAAAGGAATACTGAGTGATCTTTGCGATTTTTCTGTTCATCTATATGATTCCAAATGAAAACAAACAAACAACAAAGCAACCCTCAGTGGAGTAGAATAGAGCTTATCCATTATCTCTAGCATTCTGGAGGCTGAGGTAGGAGAATAAACAAGTTCAAGGCCATCCTGGTCTTCAGAGCAAGCGTCTATCTCAGGACTGCAGAGGCAGTTGGCGGTTAAGAGTACACACTGTTCTTGCATGGGACCCCAGTTCAGTTCCCAGAACCTACACAGGGCAGCTTACAACTGCTGGGAACTCCAGTTCCAGGAGGTCCAACACCCTTTTCTGTCTTCTCACATTCAAACACACATTATTCAAACAGAGACACATTAATTAAAAAGGGGAAAACTTTAAAAAATTATCTGAAAAACAAAACAACAAATGAAAACATTAAAAAAATTAATTTTTTTTCCTGCTTTGATGTAAGAAAAGTAGTATTTAACTTAAGCTGTATATTATAATGCATGGCCTCTTGCCAGGCTGCTGATCTCATAAAAGGGACGAGAATAAAACAGGGATTAAAATTCTGAGGTAGCTATGAATTGAGTGCTAATTTATTCATGTATTATATATACCTGCACATATGTAATTTTAAACCCGGGTTCCTCATTGAAGGGAAAACATGCACTGTTTTTGTTTCTGAATCTGGCCTATTTCACTTAACGTAATGCTCTCCAGTTCCGGTCATTTTCCTGCAGATGTCATGATTTCATTTTTTGTTACAGCCACATAAAATGTCATGGCGTGTATGCACCATATTTTCCTCATCCATTTATTTGTTGATGGACATGTAGATGGGTTCCACTTCTTGGTTATTGTTAATAATGCAGAAATAAGAACAGACGTGCTGGTAACTCTGTGGTATGCTGACTTAGAGTTCTTGGAGATCTTCCCTTTGATGCTAACTTAGAACTTTTAGTCTCCTGGGCACTTCCAGTGCCTTCTATTGTGGTAGGAAGAATATCAGATGCTGAAGAGTGTCAGATTATCTGGAGAAGAATGACCTTTGTGTTCTAAGCATATTAAGTGCTGTAAAATATGAAGTAAAGATCAAGTCCAGGAGAAACTTCCCTTGAAAAGTGACTGACTAGGCCAGGAAACCAAGGTGCAAAACTTTATAATACTGAGAGCCACGAGGAAGGATTGACTTGAGCACACATGGTCTCACCATTACATGCTGGATAAGCTACTTCTTATTCACACTAGCTTATCAATCAGTGTGAAATTCAGTAGCAGTGCTATTAGTCTAACCTTCCCCTACCCTTCATTTAAATGGCTTCTTTTGGAACTCATACTTGTCCTCCATCAGGGCCGTAGAGACAGGCTAATCCATTCACCCCCGAGGCCCAGAAGGAGGTTTGAAATTAAACAAGGATTCACTGGCCCAGACAGAGACATATCTTGATATCAACACTAATTATACCTTACCAGATTCTGGGCCAGGATCACTGACTGCATAAACCATGGAAGAGTCTAGAATCTAAAGAGCCTGGGTCTTTATAATTAATTATGGACGGCACTTCGTCCCACGCGAGGAAGTGTGTAATAAATAATCAGACGATTGCAGAAGCACTGTTTAATCCCAAGCCAGAAGCCAGTCTTGCTTTTCTCTTTGGAAAGAATCAAGTCCAAAGAGAGAACATTTGTTTACAAGTTTGAAAAGGGAGTTGAGAGGCCCGCCTTTTGTCCTGAGTAGAAATAATGCGATGGTTCACGTTGCTGTGCCACATCAACTGAAAAGTAATTCTTATGAGCTAAGAGAAAACTGAGTGGGGGAAATGCTTTCTTTTAGAAATTTAATCCCCAAATAAGCATTTAGAGGCCCCCACCCTTCATAAGAACATAAGCAATAAACTTCTTTCTGCACCAAGGGCGTCCACCAGGAAGGGAGAAAGTCACTCCTTAGACACTTCCTCTCCCCTCTCTCCCTCCTCCCCCACCGTTCACTTCCCTTGCTCTCACCACAACCCACACCAATTCCTTCTCAAGCAGATCAGGACCAAACAATCAAGCTCCGTGCTGAATATCAACAAAATCGCTGGCGACGAGTGGGAACCAAGGAGAGCATTTCACATCATATTTAAAATGTTAAATTGGGTTCTTATAATTCCCCTGATTTAGCTTTTTTAATTAAAAAATTCAAGCTTTATTCAACATTTGCATATTCATGCCTCTATAATGTGCACTGATTGCATTAAAGGCAGAAGGAAAAAAGCATGTAAGTGCAGCCCAAATATAGTTGCTCATCAAGTGCACAGTCTGTGTGTGCATAGATAAATATTTCCAAACAAATTAACATACCCACCAGTGCAGGTGCTCTGGCCCCACAGCTCCCTCTAGCTAGTTCAACCTTCCTCTTCTGTCAAGATCCAAGAGCCAGAACTCCAGTGTAAGCGTGAATAATTTGGCAACTTTTAGCATTAGCCGGGCTTTCCTCTGGCAAAATCACTGGTCAGAGGGACCAGTCATTAGCAAACAACAGAAATTGAGTGTATGTGAACATTTATTTGCACTGTTCACTTAATACCAAAAAATGAGCTGGAGAGAGGACCAGGTCAGAAAAGTATCTGTCACACAAACATGGGGAACTGAATTTGTATCCCCAGTACCCACAACAAAAGCTGAGCACAGCAACACACAAATGTAACTGCAGGGCAGAGAAGGGGAAGTCTAGGGGATTGTTGGAGCTTCCTAATCAATTAACCTAGTCAATTGATAAGCTCCGGGCCCTGTGAGAGAGACTCTGTCTTCAAAAGAAAGAAAGAAAATAGGAAGGAAGGAAGGAAGGAAGGAAGGAAGGAAGGAAGGAAGGAAGGAAGGAAGGAAGGAAG
>NC_022018.1:34891271-34894628 GCF_000317375.1 Microtus ochrogaster
CATGGGAACACAGACATGCCCACTCATGGGAACACAGGCTCATGGGAACACAGACATGCCCACTCATTCTCCATAGCCACTCGCACACTTCCAAGAACAGATGTTAACAGCTTTAAGAGAGACTATATGTCCTGTAAACTATTTACAATCTGACTATTTATAGGAAACATCTGCCAAGCCCTGGCTAAAGCCAGTGGTGGCCAATTTGCTAGGTCTCCTTCGGGTGGGACAATGTGGAGTTGTGTATAATGGGTGCAGCATAGGATGTCAGCATTAGCTACTCCTAATAACAGAATATACGTTGTAGGAAGCGGCCACTAGTTAGTTTCCAGCTGCTTAGCTCCAAAATAATCACAAAGAAACTGTATGAATTAAATAATTGCTTGGCCTATTAGCTATCTGTGTATCACCACGTGACTGTGGTTTAGTAGGTAACGTTCTGTCCCATGTCTGTCTTCAGTGGAGGCTACATAGCTTCTCCCTAAACTCTGCCTTCTTCCTCCCAGCATTCAGTCCAGCCTCCCCTACCTACCTCTGTTCTTCCCTGCTCTGCTATAGGCTCAGAACAGTTCTTTATTAACCAATGGTATTCACAACATACAGAGGGGAATCCCACCCCCTTTCCTGTTTAAATAAAAAGGAAGGTTTTTAACTTTAACATAGCAAGATTACATACAACAAAATAGGTATCAACAAGAATTACAGTTATAGTCCCGGACCCTGCAGCCGCCGCGATGTTGATGCCCAAGAAGAACCGGATTGCCATCTATGAGCTCCTTTTTAAGGAAGGAGTGATGGTTGCCAAGAAGGATGTCCATATGCCCAAACACCCCGAGCTGACAGACAAGAACGTGCCCAACCTTCATGTCATGAAGGCCATGCAGTCTCTGAAGTCTCGAGGCTATGTGAAGGAGCAGTTTGCTTGGAGACACTTCTATTGGTACCTTACGAATGAGGGCATCCAGTATCTCCGCGATTATCTCCACCTACCTCCGGAGATCGTGCCTGCCACCCTGCGCCGCAGCCGTCCCGAAACTGGCAGGCCTCGGCCCAAAGGGCCAGAGGGTGAGCGCCCGGCAAGATTCACAAGAGGGGAGGCGGACAGAGACACCTACAGAAGGAGTGCTGTGCCCCCTGGTGCTGACAAGAAAGCCGAGGCCAGGGCTGGCTCAGCCACCAAGTTCCAGTTTAGAGGAGGCTTTGGTCGTGGACGTGGTCAGCCACCACAGTGAGCTTGAAGACTGTTGTTTGCAATAAACTTTAAAGAAAAGTGGAAAAAAAAAAGAATTACAGTTATAATATTTATATCTATTTTATCTTTTATAATAACTAAGGAAAACTATATCTATTCTTTAACTCCATCAACGACTCCATAAGGATATAACATTACCTAAGCAAACAGGAAGTGTATTGTAAGCAACTTCCAAAACTCTAGAATCAAAAGAGACATCTCGCTGCCTGGATAGTCACCCAAAGTTCGTCTGTACCATTGGGGCATCCATCTTCAGCCTACAGGCCCATATTATCCAGCAGACTTTTCCATTAAGCAGGAAATTTTAAGGAAGTTCCATCTATACTGGCAGATTGTCAGTCACATTTTTCTGTGTGACTAGCAGAGTCTTTCATGAAGCAGGAACCCCGAAAGATCATCTCACTTTTAGGCAAGTTCAGCAGTCATTTCTCTGCGGGTCCTGCATCTCTAGTTCATCAAGCAGTCCAGGTAAGAGTGGTTTCTTGCCCAAATGGCTAACCAATTCCATAAGGAGCCTTTTAATCAAGAGCAGAAATATACATATATACAGTATAACAAAATTAACCTTAAATTTGTATCAATAAACCAAGATCCATACCAATGCAAATTATTCATATCTATATCATATCCCCTTTTAAAAGTAAAGAAACATTTATAAACAATATTTAGGAATTTGGGCGTAGTTCTCTTGACTACTTCCTGCTGATTGGGGTGCTGTTAATCAGGTCTTTCATGGTGTATCCTGTGTATTAGGTTTATCTCAGTCAGCAGTTGGGTGAAGTAATTTTTGGGGAGTTGTTTACAGCAACCTTTCAGGAGATCTTGGTCCATCAAACTACATTAGTCTGGAATTAATCTACAGGTTCTCATCTTTTGTGGAAACAAAAGAAGAACCTCTTTTTCAAAGCAGCATATCCTTAGACTCAAAATTTGAAATCACAATACCTTTAAAATATATATGTTGGTTACTTAGCTCCTTCACAGTCAAAAAATTTAAAGACAACACAATGATATACATAATCCAGACTTCCTAGGAGTCATCCCCCAAACTCACATTAGGGCTTATCTAAGGGTAACAGGGTTGAGGCCTAGAAAGACCTGTAGAGGTGCTTAGCTCATTAGGAAGGTTAATGTGTTTCTTGTGGGAATGAGCACATGTGGATGATTGGCTTTTCCTTAAGGTCTTGTGTGACAGAGAGTTCAGCTTTACTGTGGAAGCCTGCTGTTGGCCTGCTGCTTTTCTGCGTGAGCTCTGCATGTATGGCTTCCCTTTCTGTCCTGGAGAAGCTCATCCACCAGCATCATGTCCATGGGTGAGCAAGAAAGTAAGTTAACGGAACCACTTTCCTTATAGAGCACCCAGGTTTGAAATAAGGTAATAAGGAGAGAAGAAGAATATTTTATCCCCAAAGGCCTATCAGCCTTCCTGGCTTCCATGAATGCTCAACAGCTTTCCAACATTCAATCAAAAGACGATGGCACTGAGACTTCCAGCTGGCAGCTTTCTCTAGATCGTCTACCATACATTTCAGACATCTGCAGTGGTCTGTTTATTCCTGCTCTCTGAGAACACAAAAGAGCAGACTGGCTAGGAGGAGGAGATGAGAGGTTTCCAAACCAGAGTCAAGCTGAGCAACAGAAAATAAAGCTGGTAGACTTGGAGATGGAATCAGGTGGTGGAATGTTCACCTAGCATATGCAAAGGCCTGAGTTTGATCTCCAACACTGCGTGAGCCTGATGGAGTGAATGGTACATTTGTAATGACAGCACTCCAGAAGTAGAGGCAGGGGATCGGGAGTTCAACTCTGCTACGAACAGAGTTTAAGGCGAACCTAAAAATGTGAGCCTCTACCTCAAACAACCAAAAGCTCATAAATAAAAGCAAGCAAGCAAAGATATAATTCTCCACTGTCTTAACTTGTCTGTTTTTGTTGTTGTTGTTGTTGTTGTTGTTGTTGTTGCTATTTTTAAGACTGGTAGCTAATCCAGGTGTAATCCTTTAAACCCAGCACTCCAGAAGCAGAGGCAGGCAGATCTCTGTGAATTTGAGGACAGCATCCAGGACTACATAGAGAGGTCCTGTCTCAAAAATTAAAAAAAAAAA
>NC_022018.1:34894728-34897886 GCF_000317375.1 Microtus ochrogaster
GCCCTCACTGTGCTCTCTTGTCTTTTAGCCATTCCACTAAACAGAAAAAAAAAAAAAAAAAAAAAAAACCTAAAAAAGACTAGTAGCTAGCTGCCCAGGAAAAAATGACTAAGCACAGAAGCCTAACCGTGGGTGGGAGTCCATGGGCGACTTTCCTCTTTGCAGTAATGATTGGTTAGTTCCCCTGTGAAGAGTGCTGACTGACTCTAGGGCTGGCATTTGAATAGGAGTTAAGACCAAACCTACACGAGATCAAACTGTGAACAAAGGAGAATTAAAATAAAAATTGACAGCATAGTTCACAGAACTAGAGCTGTGGCTCAGCTGTCTGGAAGTCACTGCTATCATACGCTTTGGACACGAGACATGAAAAATTGCCTAGCTGGGTCCTGGCGGAGGCCTTGCAAGAAGCACATTTGTCTGCACTTTGTCGGGTCTGTGACATTGGGAAGGCAAGGGGCTGCTGAGAATGTTGACAGGCTGATAAGTTTCTTTGGAAACAGCCTGTGAGGGCTGCCAAGAATGCAAGACTTTGTGTTCTGGTTCCCCAGCTCGATCCCCCCATGCTGTATAAGTACAGCAATGCCATTTTAAAATAGCTCGTTGAGAAAGGATGCTTCGTTTGCAATCAGGAACTCAACTTTACCCTGCCTCTGTAACTAACAGGAGTACAAAGACTGCTTAACTTCTCTAGATCACGTGTTTCATGGGGTGGTAGGTAGGGCTGTGGAGAGATGGGACAGCATGACTTGGTGTCTTGGTGGGCTCAGCGCTGAGAAGGCGCAAATGCTTAGCCAATGCCGTCCTCAGGTCTTTTAGCTTATTGCTTTCCATCTTGCTAAAGTTTCAACACCAAGGGCTAGTCTTTCATGAGCTCCAAAGATTGTGCACATCACTGCGAATGTGGGTTTATTTAGAAAAAAAGATTCCCAAGCATGTGATTAAAGCTCTTCCAGACAGTCATGGGTCCCAAATTCAATGACAGATGTCCTTGATGGTCACGTGAAGGTAGGAGCAGCACCAAATCCATAGAGTCCTGAGAAGCTCCCAGGGCCTGGGAGGTGTTGCAGTTTGAATGTGAAATGTCCCGCACAGGCTCTCTTGTTTGAACACTGGGTCTCCAGCTGGTTGAGCTGTTCACGAAGGTTTGAAACCTTTAGGAGGTGAAGCCTCAATGGAAAAAGAGGGTCCCTGGGAGTAGGCCTTGAGGCTGAGTAGCACAGTCCCACTTCCTAACTTAAAACATTACAAGACTTTTTTTTTTTTCATGACTTTATTTTGTAACTCGATCACAGGTTCTCGAGTGGGAACTTCGTAGGAAGAGAAATTATGCTGTGGTCCCATGTCAAAAGCTTGGAAACGCCTGTGTGGCTATCATTCTAGTCTGGACACTGAACACAGTGGAATCAGATACAATGTTTCTGTGACTTGTGTATTGATCATGTGGCCTCTGAGGTTCACTGTGCACTGCAGGTTGGGATGTCTTGATCATCCTTTCTCCAGTCCTCCATCTTGGCTTCATCTTAAGGAAATAACACAGTATATGTATCCATTTACCAAAGGGGCTATCTGGAGCACTGTTACTTCTTTGTTTCTAGGTGTTTGGTTGGTTGGTTTGGCTTTTTTTTTTCAAGACAGGGTTTCTCTGTGTAGTCCTGGCTGTCCTGGAACTCACTCTGTAGACCAGGCTGGACTTGAACTCACAGAGATCCACCTGCCTCTGCCTCCTAAGTGCTGGGATTAAAGGCGTGCGCCACCACCTCCCGGCTGCAGTTCTGTCTCTTAGCTGTCATGAGTACAGTTGCTACAAACATTGGTGTCCACGTGAGTTGAATATTTTATTCTTTTGTCAGTGGAGTTCTTATGATCATGTCTATCTCAGAATTAAAATATTCCATATGATCATTAGTAATAAATAGCCTAGAAGAAGCTCCCAGGGTCATAAATCAACTCTGATCATGAGTTTTCCTATCATGCTTTCTCTACAGTCCTTTCCAGAGAAAACCCCTTGGCACACTGATGGTTTCAACAGCTGCTTTCCTGTTCACATTAAGAGGAAGTATACTCTCTACCTCTTTGCCAAATGGAGCCTCTATTCATGCATCAGGGATGGAGTTGATTTCTGTCTTCCACTTTGGATATTTACATTCCGAAGAAAACACTGGTATTTTAGGACACTGTCTCCCAGAAATTCTTGCATCAGGTTATTCCTATGGCTTCCAAGTGGCATTCTATAAGGAAGGCTGTGGTCTTCATATATTCATTCGGTATATGCCTCTAACACTTCTCTTAGGCCTGAAACAAAGACTCGGGGGTCCACATTCTCCCCTAATGGGCCCGATAGAGCTTGTGCACACAAGCTTACCTGTCATTTTGGTTTCTAAAAATAGTCAATTTCTGTTTAAAGGTTAAAGTCTGTTGTTTATGTCAGACAGATGGGCTCAGGCCAAGGAGCATTTCAGACCAATTATAGCACATCGGGGGACAGGAAGGGTGCAGAGGTCATGGTGAGGGCACAAGAATCAGTCCTTTTATTCTGTCACTACGTCTAAACCTTCCCAGATGTCATTTAAAAAAAAAAGCAAAGGAGCTTAGTATGGTGGCACATTCATATAATTCTAGAACTCTGGAGACAGAGACAGGGGATCATAAGTTTGAGGCTAATATCTGCCATCTCAAAAAAAAAAAAAAGACCAATTGTGCACGTGTATGAGTGTGCAAAAATTGAAGCTCACTTACCCATGTCATTCAAGAGTACTCCTCCCTATCCCATCATTCCGCCAAGTGCCCTTGATTCACCATGGATTCACTTTGTGCCTCGGTTTCCCAGTTTTCAATACAGAGTTAACAGCAATAACTGTCATTATGATTACAAATTGGCATCTATTGATGTTTAAAGGAATAACTTGCACACATTCAGCTTTCTGTGTCTAAGCAGATCCTCAACATCTGTACCAGCAGATCCTCAATGGGGAAGAAAGAAAAGACTGCATTTTCTCTGCATGTGACTGTACCATGAACCCCCAACACACACACACAAACACACACACACACACACATACTACACATACACACCACATACATACATACCATACACACACACCACATACACACATACATACCACACATACACACCACATACATACATACCATACACA
>NC_022018.1:34898246-34923607 GCF_000317375.1 Microtus ochrogaster
CCACACCACACACACACATACATACCACACACACAAACACACACACATACATACCACACATACACACCACACACATACATACCATACACACACACCACACCACACACATATATACCATACACACACACACACACACACACACCACACACACATACACGACGCACACACATGTTGGGAGTAGTGGCCTGATTAGAAGCAAGGCTAAAACCACTGAGGACTTAGAAGGACGTA
This sequence comes from Microtus ochrogaster, assembly GCF_000317375.1. NCBI lineage: Eukaryota > Metazoa > Chordata > Mammalia > Rodentia > Cricetidae > Microtus > Microtus ochrogaster. The sequence continues at coordinate 34,898,478 of NC_022018.1, forward strand.
GATGAACCCACAGTTTATACAGCTTAAGAATGGCATAGTCCTTAGATTTTTACTTGAGCATTTATGGTGTCAGTGTGTAAAACAGACACCGCCCAAGGAAGAGGCTGTCTCAGACCCAACACAGAGTAAAGAGGTCAATGGATTTCCTTCACTGGCTTGTATCTTATGCCAGGTCCCAAATGGGTTCCCAGTGAAATGAGTGTCCCTGCTTCCAGAGGCTTCTTGTCTCCTTCCCTGGCCATTTCTCCTGACTCCTTTGGTGCTTCCTTCCGGAGCCCCTCCCCCTGATCCTGTAGGAATAGCAGGGCCTGGCCTGCCCTTATCTTTTACATAAACAGCCTTTTGACTTTTATGGATTGTCAAGCTGCTCACAGATACCCAATTTAGCACAGCCTACTTTCATTAACAGTGTCGTTTAACACTTCCTTCACACTACAGGGATCTAAAAGGTTTAGTAGCCCAAAGAGAACCCAAAACAAACCAAAAGCGGCTGCCTGGGGAAGAGGCTTGCTTGTAAATCAGAGGTTTATGTTCCTATGTAGGAAAAAAGGACACCTTTTGAAAATGACAACAGTAATTTTCTAAGTGTCACTGTGGAATAACTGTGCAAATGTGATGTTTTTCTGTTGGCTAAGGGCTGCACATGAATCTACTGATATTTTAATTATTGCCTTTGGCCCCACAGCCCCACAGTCAATGCCTGTGGCCATTCAGGCCCCGAGGGCCTTCCGGTTCTGAGCCCATCTCTGCGGTGGCGGTGATAATTAGGTTAAACTGAGTCTCTATCTTTCTATTTACCAAGGAAGACTCAGAAGTCAGATGTAGGGATGAAAACCTGCTAGATCAGAGAAGCTGAGAAGCTACTGGCTTTCTGACTGGAGACACATAAGAGACTCTCTTCACTCATCCCAAAACCTTCCTGTACATCTCTCTATCCAAATGGATGGCTTCTCTATGGCCAATTCTAGTCAACTGGTTCTTAGTTCCGCCCCCTAACTCAAGGTAAACTTTATTTAACAGTCTCAGCGTGTCATAGTGTGATCAAAATTCCGGCAAGATTTCCCCCTTTTCGTCTAAATAAAAAGGAAAGGTTTTAACTCTAACACAGTAAAACTATATACAATAAGGACAATTATCTGGTAAGAATTACATTTGTTAAAGTTGGAGAAATTACTCTGTTTTCTTTCTTATCTTAGTGAGTCAAAAGTTTTATACCTAAACCACTTTTTATCATGTTTATTTACTATCCTAAAATATCTCTCTAGACATTAAAACATCTTTTCTTAGACAAACAACTTAAGTTCTTCTGTTTCTCAACCTTATAAACTTTACACCTTTTATGTAAGTTTCTTTTTTTATTTTTTTTAAATTATTTATTTATTATGTATACAATATTCTGTCTGTGTCTGCAGGTTAGAAGAGGGCACCAAACCTCATTACAGATGGTTGTAAGCCACCATGTGGTTGCTGGGAATTGAACTCAGGACCTTTGGAAGAGCAGGCAATGCTCTTAACCGCTGAGCCATCTCTCCAGCCCCTCTTTTTTTATTTTTTATTAGATATTTAAAAAAATACCAATTTAAGTTCCCACTCCCTCCCATCCTCCCAGTCCCTCCATACACCCTCCTACTCCACCCCCATCTAATCCTCAGAGAGGGTAAGACCCATTACCTTGTGGAAGGTCCAAGGCCCCCCTACTATATCTAGGTTAAGCAAGGTATCCATCCAAAAAGAATATAATCCCAAAAATCTAGTACATGCAGTATAGATAAATTCTGGTGTCACTGCCAGTGGCCCCTCAGTCTGCCCCAGCCAAGCAACTGTCAACCACATTCAGAGGAACTAGTTTGGTCCTAAGATTGTTCCTTTCCAGTCTGGCTGGAGTTGGTGAACTCCCATTATCTCGGGTAAACTGTTTCATTGGGTCTATCATGGTCTTGACCTCCTTGCTCATATTCTCATTCCTTCTACTCTTCAACTGGACTTTGGGAGCTCAGTTCAATGCTCTGATGTGGGTCTCTGCCTCTGCCTCCATCAGTTGCTGGATGAAGGTTCTGTAGTGATATTTAAGATAATCATCAGTCTGACTACAGGGCAAGTCAAGATCAGACCCCCTCTCCTCTATTGCCCAGGATCCTAGGTGGGATCATCCTTTTGGATTCCTGAGAATTTCTCTAGAGACAGGTTTCTGCTCACCCTATAATGGCTCCCTCAAGATATCTCTCTCCTTGCTCTCATCTCTGTCCTTCCTCCATCTGGACCATCCCACTCCCTCAAGTTCTCCTCTCCCCTCCCCATTTCTCCTCCTCTTCTCATCCTACCCTCCCATCTTCTCCCACCCCCATGCTCCCAACCGTGTCAGTCAATCCTTTTCCAATTTCCAGGTAAGTCTATATATATATATTTTTCCTTTGGGTTCACCTTATTACTTCTCTAGGATCATGAACAATTATCAGTTTCTTTTCTAAATTTGGTAACAAAGAAAATTATAAAACTATAACTATCTATTCTTCAATCCCATCAGAGACCTGAGAAAGATATAATATTACCTGAGTAAACAGGAAATACAGAATAAGCAACTTCTAAAACTATAAAAATGACAGGAATAGCTGAGATCACCGAAGGTTCTTCTGCAACTTTGAGGCATTCATCTTTGGTCTACATGCCTAGAATATCTGACAGACTTTCCTGTGAAGCAGGAAGTTTGAACGACTATCTCACCTTGTCTTGGCAAAGTTCGGCAGTCACCTTCTTTTGTGTCTTAACACATACAAATTGGAGAGCATATTGTCAGCAGTTGTGGCAAAGGCATTTTACTTCCCAGTCATTAGCTTTTCACATAGCTGGCTTAGGATGTTTTATTATATTATAGATCTTAACAACTTCACCATGTGATTTTTTTTTTCCTAAGCTACATTTTCAGTTAAACACTGTAGCTTCCCTTTGGTGCATCTGAATTTCCAGGATTATTATTCTTGTGGACTAGCAACATTATTAAGCTAAACAAGGGTTTCTTGAACAAAAGTGTGGTCCTTCCAAACTGCAATAGTAGCCCTGCTATCCCAGGTAACTGCTAAGTTACTAACAGGTTGGTAGTATGTACAGCATGGAAACTCTGGCCCAGTTGAGACAAATCAACAAAAGGTGAAATTCCATACTACTAAGAATGATGGATGAGTTTAAAATTTGTGAATTGCTTATAGCTGGAATTTTCCACGTAATGTGTTCAGACATTGGTCATCTGGAAGTGACTGAAACAGCATAAAACAAAGTGAGGAAGAAGGAGGTGTTACTGTATCCGCCTCACCACTTTCCTGGAAATGAAAGCCAACTGACCCAGTAGCGCAAAAGCCAGCATGTGGAGTGAACGCTGGTGCTCCTCCTCAAACGCCCTGCTAGCCTTTCCAAACAGAAGAGGTAGCTATAGGGTAGGGTTGTTTGGTTCTAACCCAGACCAGGTCTTCAGCCACTCTTCAGTCCCATTCCTCCCTCTGCAGGTCTGCACACAGTCTTGGGGAGAATGCATGGCTCCTCCTTGGGCCCCAAGACTGTCTACCTGGACAGGGCTCTGGGGCTGTCTGCCTTAGGATACCCTTGATGCCCAGTATCACTTTCTTTTCTTCACGTTGTTTCCTCTCACCAGGCAGGACCCACTCCCTTCTGCTCCCTTCCACCGTAACACAGGGTGGGTCTCAAGCTAGCTCTTTATATTCTGCTGTGGACCCTACCATCCGTCTCTCAAGTGGTCTCGGCCTAGTTTGTCCATGAAGCATGTTGTGGGGCCTATGTTCCCACTGTGAAAACATTATGGACTTTCTTTGTTTGTTTGGTAGTAAAAGTTTTACAGTGTAGCTGCAGCTGGCCTAGAAATCACTACATAGATCAGGCTGGCCTTGAACTCACAGAGAACCTGTCTTCCTTTTCTTCCTGAGAGCAGAGACTGAAGGCATGCTCTACCACACACAGCCCTGGAAAGGCTTTGAAAGCACTTTTCAACTGAGAACAAGTTTTTCTTTCTTTTTTTTTTTTTTTTTAAAGAAACTATATTTTGCCATAGGTAAAATAATCTTGCTCAAACACAGCAAAGCAATAACATTGAATTATTCACTGTCATTAATTATAAATAAATGGAAAACACAAATTCAGTTTTCTTCTTTTTAAATTGAAAGAAGTTAGGTTGGGAATACAACATACCATCTCAGTTATTCAGAGCCATCAAGACAGTACGAACACAGGCAGGGATTCACGGGGGATGGCGCTGAACACTCGCAATCTCCAGCTGCCGAGGCTGAACAGAGAAGAAGAGGTCCAGGTCAGCCTGAGCTACACAACAACCCTTATCAAAACAAAACAAGACACAAAGCCCAAACAAAAAAAATTCTAAAAAATTTCCTAAACACAAGTCTCCTAACAAAGAAGTGAACTATCCAAGACTTATACCCCCAGGGTGGGGGTGGGAGCTGTCACACCACCCTGCCCACAGCATCCTCACCTTCCTGCACCCCACCCCTGCCCGTAGCAACCTCACCCCTCCATTCAAATGGCAAAGTCCACTGGTCCGTTGATAAAACTCTCTCACAGAGAAGGGAAGAGGGACAAACTTACATCCCAACAGTGCTTCCCACGCTCACAGAGTTTGTATTACTCCATTTTAGGTAGCTTTTCCCATCTCCTGTCTGTCAACAGGCCCAAATGGGATGGAAGCCAAAAGCCCAGGTTTTAAAATCTTGCTTGGTTCCCAACCCAGTCTCCACGAACTTCTGCTAACAGACACTATGCATTTGTTTCAAACTTAGGAATCCACAAATGAGAAACTTACAAAGAAGCAAGGTCATTTTTTTAGTATAGAGTGTTTCTCTAATCCAAAAAGTGTTTTGTTTTCAATTATTATTTCTTATTAAAGATTGCTACACAGCCATGAGTGACAAGTGGTCGTAACTATCACTGACTTCCTTAGTATCTGGGAGAGCTGACCACCAACCATTAAGACCCTTAAATGTTGTGGGCAAATGGATGAATCTAGAAAACATCATAGTAAGTGAGGTACCCCAGATCCAGAAAGAAAAATATCATATGTACTCACTCATAAGTGGCTCTTAGACATAAAGTGAAAGAAAAAGAAAACCAGCTTACAATTCAAATCCGAGAACCTAGACAAGAAAGAGGACCCTAAGAGAGATATACATGGATCTAATGTACATGAGAAGTAGGAAAAGACAAGATCTCCTGAGTAAACTTGGAGCATGGAGATCATGGAAGAGGGTAGAAGGGGAGGGAGGAAGGGAGGAAAGCAGAGAAAAATATATAGCTCAATAAAAACAATTTAAAAAGATTTTTTAAAAGACCATTAAATGTTAAGATGGTGGGAAGAAAGGGTGTGTTGGAAGGGTAGCCGGGAACTCTTCCTGAGAGTAAGGGTAATTTTAATGAGAAAACCTTTTCCTAAATTATATTTTAATTGAAACATAAAGATACAAAAAATGTAGATTAATGGCACACTATGTGATGCATTGACCACACACACACACACACACACACACACACACACACACACACCCCTGTAAAATCAACTTAAACACATCTCAAATGTTGTCCCCTCTTTATGGCATAAAACAAAACAGAAAAACAAAACACCACACCAAACCCAAACATTCAAATCTTTTCTTCTGGCTCATAGTCATTGTCACCCCCTCCCCCAGTTCCCCACTGTGCAACAGCACACAAGATCTCCTTGCGCCTAGCTAACTGGAACCTTGCCCCCATCGGTCAACTTTTCCCCATCCCTCCAACACTTCCTTCAGCTTCAAGTAATCAGCATTTCCCCCCTGATATTCAAGAGAGTAACCTTATAAATTCTCTACACCTGAGCAGCAAGGCCACACGATGTTTGCCCTTTGTCTGGCTAATTTCACTTCTCATAACCGTGTACAGTTCATCCATGCAGTCACGGACAGGAAACCGTTCCTTGTTCTTGATGAACAGCATGCTGCTGTGTCTGTGCCCACTGTGTTCTCCTCACCATCCACCGGCCGACAAGCCCTCGGCTTGTTTCCAGAGCTCGGCTGTTATAAATTGTGCGGTAATAAGCATGGAGAACAGGCGTTGCCATGCCATTCTGACTTCATTTCTGGGTACGTACATGGACCCAGCAGCAGTATTGCTGAACCATGTTGTAAATCCATTTTTTTAAAAGAGAGGAGGGAGGCTGGGTTCGTAGCTCAGTGGCTGAGCACTTGGCTAGCCCATGCAAAGCCCTGGGGCCAAGCCCCAACACCTGCAGAATCTCCAGGTTAAGACAGGAAATCCACCATCACTGAATAGATTTACTTTTAAACTCTTAGTCTGCTGAAGACTCCCTTTTCTCCGCATCTACAAAAGCTTTGGACCTGAAAACAAAAACAAAACCATTTCCTTATCTGTTTTCTGATGGGCAAGGGCAGGCTAGAGGGCTGGCAGGAGTTGACCTTCTCCTTTCACAACCTGGGACCCAGGGGTCAAAGTAAGGTCACCAGGCTTGGCAGTAAGCACCTTGACCTGCTAAGCCGTCACAGGCTTGCTTTTGACTTTTTAAAAGGAGTCTGTCTTGCTGGAGAGAGGTGATATCTTAACCTGGGGTTTTGGTTGTTACTTTGCTTGTTTATTTTGAGGCAAGGTCTCATATAGCTCAGCCTTCCTGCCCCTCCTGCCTCCACAGTAGTGACGGTGTGGGTCAGCACACTTAACTCTCACTGTGGTGTGGACAAGAGTTTTCCCTGGGATTAGCAGTGGTGAGCATTTTTGGTCTGTCCGCTGTATGCAGATGTGCATACCTTCTTTTGAGAAATGTCTGTTAGATCTGTTAGCCATTCTTAGATTATTTGTTTTTCCATTAAGATGTTTAAGTTCCTAATATATTCTGAACATTTTCCCCCCATGAGATGTTTTCTTTGCAATCTTCTCCTCCCATTAGTAAGCTGCCTTACATTCTGATGATTCTTTTCTTTGTTGCAAAGATATACAAAGTTTTGATGGAATCCATTTGTCTGTCTTTGTTTTTGTTTCCTGTACTTCAGAGAATCTTGTGTAAACAGCCTTGTAAATCCCAGTGTCCTCAAGTGTCCTGGTGTTTTGTTGTTGTTATTATATGGACTTTGTATCTTGAAGCTTTGGTGAATTTGTTTACTCTAATAGCTTCTTTTGGATGGGAGGGGTCTGTCTTTGGGGTGAGAGTCTTTCTTGGGGTTTGGAGTCTTTGGGGTTTTCTACACAGAAGATCACATTATGGAGCCAGGTGTGTTAGCACATATCTTCAGCATACTGAAGGCAGAGGCAGGCAGCTCTCTGTAAATTAGAAGACAGCCAGGTTGACATAAAAAGAACATGTCTCAAAACAGATTATATCACGCGCAAATAACTTCCTTTTCCTTTTCTGCTTGGATCTTTCTTCTCTCTCTCTCTCTCTCTCTCTCTCTCTCTCTCTCTCTCTCTCTCTCTCTCTTGTCTGTTTGCTTTGCCAAAGACTTCCAGTATCAAGGTGAATAAAAGCAGCAAATGCTAACACCCATGTCTTAATTTAGGCCTCACAACACTGGTTGGCAGCATTTCACTGTTGAATACATTGCTAGCTCTCGACTTGGTGTGTATGGCCTTTCTCATGTGAAGGTTTGATTTTTCTAATCCTGATTTGTTCAACATTTTATCAAGAAGACAACGGTGAGGATCATCAAATGCATTTTCAATATCAGTTGAGATGATCCTCTGACTTTTGTTCTCTGTTGTGCTCTATGCTAGATCACATTTATTGGTTTGCATATGTAGATCACAGAGAATCATCTTATTTATTTTTGTTTGTTTTTTTTTTGTTTTTTTGGTTTTTTTGAGACAGGGTTTCTCTGTGTAACAGTCCTAGCTGTCCTGAAACTAGCCCTTGTAGGCCAGGTTGCCCTTGAACTCACAGAGATCTGCCTGCCTCTGCTTACCGAGTACTGGGATTAAAGGCGTGTGCTGCCACCACCCGCCTGGCATCATCTCTTTTTTTTTTTTTTTTTTTTTTTTGGGTTTTTCGAGACAGGGTTTCTCTGTGGCTCTGGAGCCTGTCCTGGAACTAGCTCTTGTAGACCAGGCTGGACTCGAACTCACAAACACAGAGATCCACCTGCCTCTGCCTCCCAAGTGCTGGGATTAAAGGCTTGCACCACCACCGCCCGGCTTGGCATCATCTTTTTAATGTACTGTTGGACTCAGCTTGGTTGTATTTCACAGACACGTTTGTATCTGTATTGATTAAAGACACTGGCTTATCATTCTTTCCTTTGGTACCTTTATCTATGTTTTGTATCAGGGTTTTGTTGCTTTCATAGAGTATGTTCTTCCTTCACTTTTTCCCCCTAATAATTAGAGATTGGTATCACACTCAATGGTATAGCTTGATGTGGAATGATTTCTTTCTAATCTGTCGCTTTCATTGGTTAATTAATAAAGAAACTGCCTTGGCCTATTTGATAGGCCCACCCTTAGGTGGGTGGAGTAAACAGAACAGAATGCTGGGAGAAAGAAGCCTAGTCAGGCAGTCGCCATGATTGTCCCACTCCAGACAGACACAGATTAAGATCTTTCCTGGTAAACCACCTTGTAGGCTACACAGATTATTAGAAATGGGTTAGATCAATATGTAAGAGCTAGCCAATAAGAGGCTAGAGCTAATGGGCCAAGCAGTGTTTAAAAGAATACAGTTTCTGTGTAATTATTTCGGGGCATAAGCTAGCCATGCGGGCAGCCGGGTGGCAGGAACGCAGCCCGCCGCTCGTCACTACAATAGCTGTCTTTGGTGGATGACATTTGAAATTACTAATTCAATCTCATTATCTGTTGCTAATTATTAGTTTCTTCTTTCCCCCGCTACCCTAACATCCCAGACACGGTTTCTCTGCATAGTCCTGGCTGGCTGTCCTGGAACTCTCTCTGTAGACCAGGATGGCCTTCAACTCAGAGATCCATCTGCTTCTGCCCTTGAAGTACTAGGATTAAAGGCTAATTATTAGATTTTTTTTTTAATGATTCCATCTTGGTAAATTGTATGTGTCTATGAAGTTATCCGTTTCTTCTATTAAATTTGTTGGAATATAATTGTTCTTAATAATCTCCAATGGTTCATTGTGTTTCTGTAGAATCGGTTGTAATGTCTCCATTTTCACCACAGGTTTTGTATCTTCACCCTGCTCCCCACCATCACCCTGTACCCAGGTATTATCGAGTCCTTACACTTGCTCTACAACTGAGTTGCATCCCCCCAACCTTTCTCTTAGTCTGACTGAGGATTTCACAGCTCGGCTTACCTTTTGGAAGAGCCAGCTCTTTTTTATTTTATTTTATTTTTTTAAGATTTATTTATTGTGGATACAGCATTCTGTCTGCATGTATGTCTGCAGGCCAGAAGAGGATATCAGATCTCATTACAGATGGTTGTGAGCCACCATGTGGTTCCTGAGAATTGAACTCAGGGCCTCTGGAAGAGCAGTCAGTGCTCTTAACCTCTGAACCAACTCTCCAGCCCCGAGCCAGCTCTCCTTTAGTCTTCGCTAAGTCTGTATTTCATATATTTCTGCCTGACCTTTCTATTTTCTTTTATTAATTCTGCATTTGTTTGATATGTTTTAGTTTGCTGAGAGGCAGCCATGAGTTGTTTATTTGCGATTTTTCTACATTCTTTAATGGAGATTTTAGTAGTTCTAATGTTTGAACTTAGCTCTGCGTTGGCTCTGTGTTGTAGGTGTTTATATGGTTTAGCCCCATGTTCATTTGAAGGAAAATTTAAAAACTTTTAAATTGGGAATAAAAATTTATAATTCATTTCTTGATATCATTTCTTGGTTACTCACCTGTAAGTTGTTTAATTTCCATATATTTGTACAGTGTCCAACGTTTCTGTTATTAATGTATTCCCGGTTTTATTGCACTGTGGTTAGAAAAGGTACTTGATCTGACTTGAATTCCTTTTAATTTGTTGAGCCCCGCTTTGTGGCCTATCGTATGATCCGTCTTGGAACATTATGTTCTGTATGTGTTCTGTAGTTGTTGGTTTATGCTCTGTGGGTGTCTTTTTTGGTGGGATAACTTTTAGTTTTGCTGTTCTTTTGTTGGTCTTTCCATCACTAAAAGCGAGGGGCTAAGGTTCCTAACTATTATTGCAATGGCATCTTTATTTTCCTTAGAGCCATTAGTGCTCTAATATCTTATTATGTATTTAATGTATAATATTTATAATGCTCTAATTTAAATATTTGACTGCTCCCATATTAGGTACATGTATGTTTAGGATTATTCTATTGCTCACTTGTAATGACTCATTATGTAATAACTTCCTTTATATCTTTTTATTGCTTTTGACTTAATGTCTGTTTTATCTAATGTCTACTATGGCTACTCCTCCTTTATTAAGAATTACATCATAGGATACCTCATCCCATCCCCCACTCTTGGCCTATGCTTGTGTATGGTACATTTAGAGGCCAAAGGTCAGCCTTGAGAGTCATTTCTTGAACACCATCTTCCTTGTATTGTAACAGGGCTCTCATTGAGCCCTGTGACTCGTGATTTTGGCCAGACCCCAGTGAATCCCAGCTATCCACTTTCTCCTCCTCCCTCAGTGCTGGGAGTAGAAATTTACATGGGTGCTGGGGATTGAACTCGGGGACTTTTGCTTGTATCACAAGCCTATTACCAGCTGAGCCATGCCCTAGCTCCCTGAAGATGTACTTATGGCGCTGTCCCCAAGTTGCTATAGGCGTCCTCTTCTGTCTTTTTAGTCCCTTTCTGGGAGCGCTTTTCCCAGCGTTGTCACTGCTGATGCCAAGGATTTAGATGCCCTCGACTTACCCTTCTCTAGCGCTGCTCTATGCTAGGCAGCAAGTATGGGAGTTAAGTAATAACTATTCTGTTTCTTACACCCACCCCACCCCATCTCTAGTCCTTTCTGGAACCTTTCTAGTACCATAGCTAAGTCACCATGCAGAGTGAGCAGAATAGTGACCAGGGCAGTTCTTGCAGGTTTAGTAGATACCAGTGAGTCCTGTTATCCTTAGATTGCTCTCGTGTGGGGAGAAAGCACCAACAGTGCCTATTTTCCTTACTGTGCTATAGTTCTGCCCTCAGACATTTGCTCTGGAGAGACTGGGACCCCTTAGGGAGAAGCCCATGATGACCAGCAGCGTACACTTAACATTTTGATAATGACAGAAATGGTAATACAGGAAGCCACGAAGACCCAAGAAACCAGGACTCCCTCATCACTACGTGGGAAAATTGATCTGAAATCAGTTAAGCTCACAGATCACTCTCCTTTTAAATCCACAGTTTCATGGTAATGGCAAGTGCCAAGGTAGGAATTATTTCTCATTAACTGTAAACTACAAATACTGGTCTTTAAAGGAACCAAGAAAATCTGATTAATTTTAAGAATTTATCAAAATAAATGTTCTGTACTAAAAAGTAAACCAAGCCATTCAAAGCAAATTTCCATTAGTAATTTGAAAGCGAGGCCCAAGGCTACTTTAAAACTTCAGATGTTCACAGAAGATGAATTATAAGATTAGTGTTTATTGAGTACAATTATTTGCGCAACTGTGGATAAGGCAGCGGCTTCACAAATTAAGGAAAGAATGGGGATGTTGAGGTGGCTGGGTGGGTAAAGGCACTTGCTGCCTCTCTAAGTCAGTGTTCTATTGCTTTGGAGAGACACCGTGACCAAGGCAACTTATGAAAGAAAGGATTTGATTAGGGCTTGCTTCCAGTTTCATAGTGTTAGTATATGGCCATTATGACAGGAAGCACAGAGGAAGGGAGGCATGCAGGCACGATGCTGGAGTGGTTGATAAGAGCTTACATTGGATTCCCAGGACAAAGGCAGAAAGAAAGCAATCCTGGATCTGGCAAGTCCCATTCCCCATGACACAGCTTCTCTAACAAAGCCACACCTCCTAATTCTTCCCAGTCTACCAGCTGGGAAGCAAACCTTCAAATCTTTGAGCCTCTAGAGGCTGTTCTCATTCAACCATCCCACTGCTAACCCCGCTGACCTGGGGTCAAGCTAGATTTTGGGAACCCATCTGATAAAAGGAGAGAACAAAGTCCACTAGGTGCCCTCTGACCTCCACACCCATGCCATGCAATAATAATAAATAAAAACAAAGAATAAGTAGATAAACAAATGAATGCGATACTGGCAAAAAGAAAGGGCTAGTGTCACCAGGCGGTATTACCGCATTGTGACAGATGTGGTTGGTTCGGATGCTCAGAATCTGTTACACCACAATACACCACAATGGCAACAATTCTACTAAGAATTACAGAAAAATATGAAATTCCTGCAAGTCACTGAACATTTGTTATTATTAGTTATAAACATGCAGCAGAAGACAAAGGTTACATATTGACATCCCCCAAACAGTGTCTGATGTCCACATTAACTGACACAGCATATGGCTGGCCTGGTATTGTCTTCATATGAAGAGAGATGTTGACTTAGCTTTCTTCTTGACCTTTTTTTTCACACTATCATGTATGAAAATGACATATGAACATGACTGTGGGGCAAACTGAGGTCCTTAAGTTACAACTTTGCTTTTCACTGTTCCAGTTATCCACAGCCAACCATTGTCCACAACTATTAAACAGAAAATTACAGAAATAAACAACTGCTAAGTTTGGAATTGTGCATTGTTCTGAGTGATGTAATAAAATTTTGCACCATCCACTCTTTCCTGCCCATGGCATGCACAGCACTTTGGTCCAGCCCAATTATAGCTTGTGTGTACCACACCCACCAGATTCCAAGACCCTGCTTGATTATGAGGCCAAGGGTCCAGAAGACGTCCTGGAGCTTGTGTTCAGGTGACATTTACTTATGATCCAAAGTGCCAGTGTGAAAAAAAGAGTCATCCAGGCAGAAAACCAGGAAAGACAGATGAACCCTCGTGTTTGTGGCAATGCTGACAAGGCATACCAGGAAAGAGGTACATCCACTGAGTGTGGCTGGCTTGTAATGTACCCATGCAATACATAACAGAGAACCACAGTGCTGAGAACATGGATTGTCTGTCTAAAATTAGCCCTACCTTTCCCAAGGCCAAGGATATCAGTGCTTTGAGAGTTTCAAACAGGAACCTCGGTTTAGTCTTTTTTATTTCTTTCTTTTATTTTTGAGATTATATCATTCCCTCCTTCCCTTTTCTCCCTCCAAACATGCTCACATACTCCTTGTTCTCTTTCAAATTCATGCTCTCTATTTTCATTAATTATTGTCACATGCATATATATGTACATATATGTGTATATAGATACATATGCACACATATCTAGATATATAATCTGAGCAGTCGGATATATAGACATATACACAATCTGCTTAGTCTGGACAATCTTATTTGTATATGTTTTTAGGGCTGATCATTGGTATTGAGCAACCAGTTGTGTGCTTGTCCCTGGGGACTATTTCTCCCACTCTCAGCATAGGCGCCTACAGGTTTCTCTGCAGGGTTGAAGCCTCATGCTCTTTCCCTAGGGAGTTTGGCATGGCTATGGTTATTGTCTCTGTCAAGTTCATGTTCAGGCAGACTTTATTCTGACATTACTAGGAATTTATTACATTTATTTGTGTGCATGTGTGTATACACACATGTGCACATACATGCCTGCCGTAGCACACATATGTGAACCAGAGAACAACTTTCAGAAGCTGGTTTTTTCCTCCAGCCATGTGTGTTCCAAGGAAGGAACCCAGACTGCCAATATATAGTTATTTTAAGGAATAATAAAATGAATCAGAACCTAGAATTTTATAAATAAATATGTATCTTAAATTTTTTGAGACAGGCTTTCACTGTGTATTCCTGGCTGTCCTAGTGCTCACTCCGTAGACTAGGCTGGTCTTGAACTCACAGAGATCAACCTGCCTCCTGTGTGTTGGGATTAAAGACATGCATCACCAGTGGCTGGCAATTTTTTAATCATATATGTAGGCAGTTCAAGGAAGGCAAAGGAAATCAGCATCTCTTGCTCTGCAAGGACATTAGGCATGCTGGCTTTTCTTCCAAGTGCTATGTTCTGAGAAGGACACTAGTTAGCTCCTTGAAGAGGAAATAATCACCTTAGTGTACATGCATGTACGTGCACGTGCACACACACACACACACACACATACGCACACACAGATACTCTGAGAAAGACATACAATGTATTTTTTTTTATCATATCCAGCCCTTTCATCCAACTCTTCCCAGATCCACACCACTTCTCTACCTAACCAACTTTGTGTCCTCGTTGAAAAAACCTACTAGGTCTGATTTGTGCTTCTCAAGGGTCAATGGGATCATCCATGGGAGTCTGACTGGTCTACCAGGGACAACAACCTTAAAAAAAAAATGAACTCTCTCTCTCCCAGAAGCTGTCAGCTGCTCCTTAGCTAGGGAGCCCACTTCCTCTCTTCATGCTGGGACTGTGTTTGACTTAAGCTTGTGTAGGCCTTGTGCATCCTGTCACAACCACTGTGAGCTCGTGTGTGCAAACGTCCTGTAGCATCTGGAAAACTTTCACTGTAATTATCCTCTGCCTCCAGCTCTTACAGCCCCTTCTACCTGCTATTCCCTGATGCTCCTTCTTTGAGAGGAAGAAGTGTGATCTGCATCCCATTTACAGCTGAGCATCTGCAGTTTCTCACTCTCTGCACCTTGATCGATTGTGGGTCTTTGTGTGATATGGGATGTCCTTCTGTGTATGTGTTGCTTTTATTGGTTGATGAATAAAGCTGTTTGGGCCAATGGCTTAGCAAAGTAAGCCAAGCAGGAAATCAGAAGAGAGAGAGAGAGAGAGAGAGAGAGAGAGAGAGAGAGAGAGAGAGTAGGTGGAGTCAAGAAGTTGCCATGTAGCTGCCGAAGGAGACAGACACCCCAGAAATGTACCAGTAGTAACCTTACAGCCTCATGGTGATATACAGATTAATAGAAATGGGTAAATTCAAGATGTAAGAACTAGCTAGAAATATGACTGAATCATTGGCCATACAGTGCTGTCATTAACACAGTATCTGTGTGATTTTCGGATCTGGGCGGCTGGGAAATGAATGAGCAGTCTCCGCCTACATTTGTGTTGATTGATGTCTATTGTAAAAACAAGCTCCTTTGATGAGGGTTGAGAGGTGCACTTATCCAGAGGTGCATAGCAAGAAGTTCTCAGGAGAATAGATTTTTCCTATGTGGGTCCTGGAGATCAACTCATGTCCATGTGATTGCAAGGCAAGTGCTTTCCTGAAGGAGTTATCAGCCCAGCTGTCCAGATGTTTTTGTATGTGTGTGTCAACTATGCCTCAGTAATTTAAAAAGTAAGTGTTCCTTGGCTACAAGAACCCAGTACTTTGTGTTTTGGGGGATGTCAGAGCTGAGGCAAGGAGACTGTGTGGTGGGTGGTTTATAGCAGCTTAGTTTCTAGAGCTTATGAATCATTTTGTGCCTATAAATAGTTTTCTGGGGTTTTTTTTGTTTTTTTGGTGTGTGTATGTGTGTGTTGTTTCTCTGTGTAGCCCTGACTGTCCTGGAGGAAATTTATTATTATTATCATCATTATTATTGATTTTAAGAATATTTTTAGTACTGATCACACAGCCTCCATAGTCAGGAAACAGAGAGACACGCATGCTCAGTTCATGTTCCCATTTTTATTCCATGTGGGACCTGAGCCCCTGGGATGGTGCCAGCCACATTCAGGGTGAGTCTTCTATCTTCTGTTAAGCTTTTCTGAAAGCACCATCATAGATATATATTCACGGGAGTGTTTCCATGGTGACAACATCCTGTCAAGTTGACAGTTAAGACCTACTACCATATAACATACACATATTTCTGGCACAGTTAGCTGAGAGGGACAAAAAGCATTGGCGCTTTAAAAGCAACAAGTACTCCTGGCACTCAGCTCTTGGCTTATAAAACCATTCTATACTAAAGGGAGCCAGGGATCCTTGGAGAAGTGGCTCATTCTGCCGCTGGGGCAGAAAGTACAGGAGAGGAACTGGAATACCCTGCAGTGACAGAGTAAAGAGATTAAGACCACACAGGTTACCAGGTGATGCTGTCTATCAATAGAATACCACTCAGAAGCTGAGTGACCTCCCAGTGGCCAAAGCTGGAATAATTTGAGGGGGTGGAAGTGGGAGAGTAATACTGGATTATAGCTCCACTTGTAGTAAAAGAACCTGCGCAGGGCGATGGTGGTGCCCATCTTTAATTTCAGCTCTTGGGAGGCAGAGGGCATGGATCTCTGTGAGTTCAGGGCCAGCCTGGTCTACAAGAGCTAGTTCCAGGACAGGTCCCAAAGCTATAGATGAAGGATTGGGTTAAAATACAATGTTGGGGTACCTCATACCAACACCCCAGCATCTATGGTGAGCTGAAGGTCCACACTTTTTTCTAGCCTCTAACCACTGGAAATGGCGATAAACAACGGCTGGGCTATTTGATACGCGCACATCACGTTTTAGCTATGTTAGTTTCCTTGGTGTTTGCTTGAGGGTTTAAGTAATTTTATTGTCAGGTCTAGAGTCCTTACTCAGGAAAAACACATTGTTGATGTTTAATTAAGTGAAATCTGCAGAACCAGACTGAATTTTAACATATTATAGATTACCACTGACAGCCCCATCCATCCTACTTAACAGTTACACCTGGCAGATGGGAGGAACAGGGGTGGTAAAGCTCGTCAGCACAAATGCCTTCCCTAGTCCAAAGATCACCTTAAGGACCACCATGTAGATGTCTTGATGTAAAACCAGCCAAAAACCCACACCACCCAGACTGGTAGCATAGAAAGTGGTCTATACCTACAGGCAAAAACCCCACTGACCTATACAACATATGGCACTGTCTTCTGTGTTCAGTGGTGACTCTGTGTAAAAAGTGACTCCAGCTGGAGACTATCAAGGCATCCATAATCCTAGCATTTGGGAAGCAAAGGCAGGAGGATGACTTTAGGTTAGGCTCAGCTGCAGAGTGAGTTTGAGGCTTGAGGTCAGAGTGGACGATCTGAGATCCTGTCTTAGAAGGTTATCTGTTACTAGTGTGTGTACGTGTGTGTGCATGTGTATGTACGTATGTGCGATATGTATGTGAATAAGATTCACATGTGTGTCATGGTACATACATGGAGGTCAGAGGTCAGCTTTCAGGCACTGGCTCTGTCTTTCTGCCATCAATTCTGGGGTTGGAACTCGGGTCCTCAGGCACGTGCAGTTGAGTGCTTTAGCCAGCTGCACCATCTTTCCAGCCTTCATTCTTAAACACGAATTGCCTTGTGTGAGGTACACACATGTGCTCAGGTGAACTTACATGTCTATACGTATTCCCATGGGGACCAGAGGTCAGCCTTAGGTGTTATTCCTCAGGAGCTATCCTCTGTTGTTTTTTTGTTTGTTTATGTTTGTTTATTTGAGGTAGAGTTTCCACTCTGTGGCTCGGGCCAAACTAGAACTCACAGAGTAGACCAGGTTGGCCTTGGCCTTGAACTCCAGGAAACCAGTCCGACTCTGCCTCCCTAGTCCTTGAATTAAAGGCGTGCACCACCAAGGCTGGCTCTTTTTTTTTTTTTTTTTGAGACGTTGCCTCTCACTGAACCTGGGACTTGCCCAACTCACCAAACTGGCTAGCCAGCAAGCCCTGGGGCTCCTCCTGTCTCCATGTCCCCAGTGCTGGGATGACAAGCAGATGGCACCATACTGGCTTTTTATGTGGACACTGGGGATCAGCCTCAGGTCCTCCTGTTTGGCATGTTCCTGGACTGAATCATCTTCTCCCTGGTCCATTTTTATTTTCCTTCCCAGCCCAAATACACCTTCCTTTCCCTTTAACCTCCCCTAACTCCCATCATTAGGAAACCATGGCATCTTCTATCAACTAGAGGTATCAGTTTTCTTGGGAGGCAGCTGTGCCAGCTGACCTCGGTGCGAATTAAAACATATCAAAGAGTTGGAGCTTTAAAGTTGCCAGGCCTTCCCTTCCATGAGGAAGGGCTCTATTTTCACTCGTACTCCAGCAAGAGATTAGCAGCTCGAAATCACTTTGACATCGCCGGTTACTCTCCTCGTACCGCAGGGAGATTTAATTCCAGCCTGTGAAATTGTAATTGCTTCTCAAGGAGAAGTGAGGAATCCTGGGTGATGGCCACAGCCAAGCTCAGTGTCAGAGTTGCCAGTTGCTGCCACATCAGATATGCCTTGCTGTTATTCAAAAATCACTCCGGCTTTCCAGCCGGGAAGCCGAGCTGGGGAGTGAGAGTAAATTAACAGAAACTGTCAGCTGTTCAGATGAGCGCAGACAGCAGTGTGACAGAGGTGGGTGACTTCCCATCAAAAAGGGAACTTTTTCCCTTGCACTAGTTTGAGATAAAGAGTTTCACAAACAAATTCCATGACTTTAGGTATGCGGCTAAATGATGCTGCTATGAAGCCATGATAAGACAAGGCCTGACAATTTCTAGTCAACGATTCTTGGAAAGTGTTGAGCAAAAAAAAAAAAGTTTTTGAAGAGTAATTAAAATAATGAAGATAACATGTCCACGTCAGATTGATGCTTCCGCCGGATTGAAATTACCTGCTGGTGAAGTTAAACTGTCTTGAGAAATTGCTTCGCAGCTAAGGCTGGAGAAAGTAGAAACTGGAGCCATGGTGGCTCATCCCGGAAGACTCACAGACAGGGAGGTTAACTGCAGTGGGGAGAGGACCTGGAACCTGTCACCTTCTAGAGGTGGGGAAGGGCTGGCCAGAGCTAGGTCATTCTGTTCTTCTCCTAAGGACTGAAAGAAGAGGGAAGGGCTAAAGAGGATTCTTTTTTCCTTTCTCCACGAGTGTACACACCACCGCACTCAAGTGGACACCAGACCAGGATGGCAAACATCTTCCTCTATGTGTCTGTCTTCCTCCATCCAGACAGGCTATGTCATCAAATCAGGAGTTTACCATATCAGCCAGGCTGGCTGGCTGGCTGACCAGTAAACTCTCAGTATCCGTTTTTCTCTGTCCCCCAAATCTAGGGGTTACAGGCATGCGTAGCCATGCTCAGCTTTTTATATGTGAACTCAGATTCTCACGCTTGCTGAGACATAATCCCACCCCTCTAAATACATGTTTTAAAGAAAAATATTCAGTCTGCGGCACTGCCTATGTGTTTCACATTTACTGAAAATTCACTGGGCATGGTGGCATATGCCCATGATCTCCTCACCCTGGAGGCAAGAAGATCAATAACTCAAGGCTAGCCTAGGCTAACTGGAGAGTGCTAGGCCAGCCATTTGAACTACATACATTGTGAGTCTTTCTAAAGTCCAAGGGTTAGAGATGTCGGTAGGTGGTAGAACACTAGACCAGAGTGCTTTAGGCTCTGGGATTGATCCCCAGGCCCCCCAAAAGAAATTTCTCAAAATTCAGACATGGATTTTACTTTTTCTTTCGATGAATTTTATAGCAAATTTCAAGAACCAGATTTCACCTTCATAAAAGGAAACTTTAATTAAAAGGTGGGAGTGCCTAATTTCTGTTTTTTCAATAAAAAGAAGTAGAAAGGGATTGGTACCCATTCTGCTGTATTCTCTTCTGTCACTATGGTTGACATGTTGAGCAATGGTTTGCTGACGCACATTTGTACACCTTGTGGGTGTTTTCTATGAAAATTCGGTATAGAAACACAAGCTGGGTGTGGTGGTACACACCTATAATCCTAGCACTTACAAGGTTGAGTGTGAGACCAAGTAGAGTACATAGCAAAACTCGACTTCTGAGAACCCAAACCACGATAGATGTTATTCTTGTTTTAACCAATATCTTAAAGTTCCACAAAAACAGCTCCTCCTTCCTCTGCGTCTGTGGTCTACTGAACATCTCTCCCTCCCCTCCCTCTCCACTAGTCCCGAGTGACTGCCCCGTTCTTCCAGGGGTTCAGCCATTCACTTTCCACAATGAGCGAGCACGTGTCTCTGGCTTATTAATGCAGTGGCCCTCTGCAAATGACAAAAATGATTTTTGTGGTTGAAAGATATTTCATTATACATGTACATCTGTATTTCCATGATAAAACCACAGTAATGACTCTGCTCAGGTAGGTGAAAGACACCCATGGATCAGCCTTTCACAGGCACAAGGCGGGTGGGTAGGGCCATTATGATGAACAAATATATGGGAGAGAAATGGGAGAAAAAGAGCAGACCGGTTCCTGTGCTGTGGTAAGTAAGAGGCAGACCCAAAGAAGTGAAGGCGGTAAGGAACAGGCAGATATGGATAGCTTGCTTGCCACATGGGGCCATGATGGCGTCTGGACCTGGGCTGCTGCCAAGGGCCATGTCTGGATCTGTGTTGACATCCTTGACCCATGTTGATACCGAAGGCCACAAGGATGCCCAGGCTCTGGGCTGCCACCTGTAGCCATGCTGCTGTCCAAGGGTTGTGCCGCCACCAGAGCCATGCCCATCTGAGTGGCCTGCACGGCCACATAGGGCCATGGTATCATCCTGGTGAGGGCTGCTGCCGAGGGCCATGTCTGGGTCCATGGGCCCATTGCAGCTGGGGTCTGTGTTGATGTCCATGGCTTGTGTGCATGGAGTTGTGTTGTAGATGTATTGAGGCTGCTGCTCCAGGACCAGCCATTCTCTGTATTTTTACAGATGTATGTTTCTGTGATGGTCTCCATCTGTTGCAAAATGAAATTTCTCTGATGAGGGGTGAGGGTTGTACTTATCTGTGTGGTTAAGGATAAGTATTTAGAATGCAGCTAGGAATTATACGTATCTAATAAACTGGTTGGATTCTCTTCCAAGAGTCATGACTTCACTAACCCTGGATACATGGCTAAGTTTCCAGTACCGGGCAGAATCTCCCTCCTGTGAACAGGCCACAAGTCAGGTCAGACACAGCTCGGATCTTCCAAGTCCCATGTCTGAAGTATATGGTGTCTTCAGCAATTGGTACTTACCATCAACTTCTTCGGGGCAACCAAGGGCAACAGCAATAGCCTGTGTTGTTCTGGAGTCCTGGGAGTTCCCTTACCAACAACTCTAAAAGGTATCTCGTGCCTAGAGCTGGTTATTTGTTTGTTTGTTTCTATGGTTCTTGGGTAAAGCATTATCAGCCCTAGTAGCATAGTATAACTTCATTTAAGATACATATGTATTCATATACAGTTATATATGTTATATGCAATTTTAGGTAAATATAAAATGTATTTCCTTAAGGTTTTCCCATTGATTCTTGGTGCTATTTATTCCTCCTCCCTTCCACTCCTGTGTTGCCATCCTTCCTTTTCCCAATTAAAGCCCCCTTCTCCGTGTGGTGGTTTGAAGGAAAATGGCTTTCAAACGGAAGTGGCACTATTAGTAGGCGTGGCTTTGTTGAAGGAGGTGTGGTCTTGTTGGACAAAGTGTGTCATAGTCGATGTGGGCTTTGAGGTTTTATATATGCTCAAGCAGTGCCTAGTGAGACAGACCTCTCCCTGTTGCCTTTGGGTCAAGATGTAAGAACTCTGAGCTCTTTTTCCAGCACCATGTCTGTCTGCATGGTACCTTGCTTCCCACCATGATGATAATGAACTAAACCTCTGAACTGCAAGCCACCCCAATTAAATGTTTCTCTTCATGAGTTACCACAGCAATATAAACCCTAAGACATCCATTTCTCCATTTCCCCCTTTAGATCATTGCTAGCTTATTAGTCTCCTCTCTAGTACTCTCTCTCCATGGTATCTTTTTACTCTCTTGGTTTCTGTGGCTACTCCAGGTTAGATCCTGAAGATTTGGAGCTAGGAGCCACAGACGAGAGCAAACATGAAGTATTTGTCTTTTGGGTCTGGGTTACCTCAGTCAGTATAACAGTTTCCAGTCCCATCCATGTATTTCATTGTAAAGTTAATCATTAGTTTTCCAGTGTTTTGAGACTTCTCCACACTGATTTCCAGAGAACCTAGACAACCAGGGTGCAGTCATATCTACAGTGAATGAGGTCCTCTTTCCCCACACACTCTGCCACCCTTGTCGTCAGTTGTGTGCACGTTGGGCCATTCTAACTGAGGTAAGAGAAAATCGCGAGTGGAGCACTTTCATTTGAGATGGTTTTTAGCCATCTTTATTTCTTCTTTAAAGATTCTGTTCGGATCCCAGCCTGTTCAGAAGATCCCTTTCTACACTAGCATCTCGTAGAGCACTGACTATGTTCACCCCGCAGGTTCAGTATTTCAGCTTCCAGACTGAGGTCTTCAATCCCTTTGGAGTTAATGGTTGTGCAAGGTGATGGATACCGGTGTAGTTTCGTGCGTCAGCATGTGGGCATCCGGTTTTAATTAGAAGGAAAGAAATTTAAAATTCTGTCTATCAGTTTGTTTGCTGGGCTCTCCCCTTCTCTCTTCCTGGTGATAGGAATTGAACCTAGCTCCTCAGCGTTCTTCCTCCAATAAGTAGGCACTCCACCCCTGAGCTCTCTGGCCCATGTTCCTCGTTTAGTACCAATAATTTTTTGACTTTATAAACTTACGGTTAGAAATAATCTCCAGCCTACAGAAAAAAATTTAAGAATAATACAAAGGTTATAGTCTAATTGCCCTTCTTCCCACAGTAGCCAGTTCTTCCCGAAAATCGGGATTCCGAGTGCGCTCTGTCCTTGCCCCGCATCACTCAGCTTCTCCACCCATTGGTCCGGTGTCTCAATCCTCCCCGGCACCGTTGAAAATGGCTGGGCACTGTTCTGCAGAACGATCTTCTGTTTGGGATCAGGTGCTGCGTCATTACCCCACGCGGAGGCCTGTTTGACCAGAACATCACAGGTGTGGCATTGTGTCCTTGTCATGACACCTCAGGGCCCCACAAACTGATACTGAGATTCTCATAACTTGGAACAATGATGTGATCATGTGATAAAGGTAGCACCAATATTTTAGGAGTAAAATTTACTTGTAGCCATGCTGGAGCACCTGTGTTGAGGCCTCCTATAACCATCAGGACAGGATCCGAGATGACCTGTGACAGCTATCTGAGGTATTTACTGTTAGCTTATTTGGCTTCACAGAGAAGGACCAAGTGGCTTATTTGCATTATGCAAGGACACTCTGAACCCAAACCTCAGGGTGCAACAAATGGATATCTGATTTGAAAAAGACTAATTCCAGTTACTCTCAAAGCCCATGCTAAACCCTTCCCCCATTTCTTAGTAGACCTTTGAAAGCCTGGGCCCTTTGCCTAAAGCTTTTGGTCATCTGCTGTCTGTGTACGCTGAGCTCTTGTTCCCACTGATTCATCTGCTTATTCATCTGCTTATTTATTCATCCGTGGAGCCTCTACCCTGGCCTGGATAAGCCACATGCTATAATAGTGACGTTACTAGAAACAATCAAAAGTAAATGCCATAGTTTAGCACCTCTACACCAAAGCCAGTCTTTGCTGGGATCTTCGCTTAGAAATTCCCTAAACTCGAGGGTGGGCTTTAGGGCAAGTCACTTGATTCCGACTTCTGGTTCCCTGCATGCAGTAAGTGGTCTACCTCACAGACTCTGTGAGCTCTGCCCTTACTCCCTGCTCCTCTACAGGTTCTCCACTTCCACTTTTCCGAGAAACACCAGGTTCTAGCTGAAGCCAAGGGGCACGGGCCAGTTCTCATATTTTCTTTCCAAGTGCCGAGAAAGAGCAATCGCTTTGCCATCAATTCAAATCTCGACTGAAATTTCCAACATTGCTGCGGAGAAGTTTGAGTTCTCTGACACATTACCGTGCAACGGAGGCTGTTTAGGACGGATTACCAGAAGACAGCCGGTAGTCACTTCATCCAGTGTCCCGTTTGTGTTTGCAGTGTTCAGTTACCACAGGTTTTGCTTTTAATTTTAATTGGAGTTGCAACGGTTCCTTGGATAGACAGCTTGGCTTTGCCACAAAGCAGGAGGGCAAGCTGCTGTTAAATTGCCTTTTCCTCCCCACTTTCTTTTTGATTTGGAAGTTGACAGCATTAAAAACATTCTTCTACCTGAATTCGCACCATTTTGAGCCACTCCACTTTTTTGCAACTTTTTTTTTTTTATCATTTTCACGGCTCTGGGCAATCTAATCAGCTTGATAAGATTAAATGTCTTAGACCCGTGTCCAGCTGACTTTTGCTTAAGATTGGTACATTCAACCTTCCTGTCTTCAAAAGCCTCAGAGGATCTTGGTTAAGGGAGGAAAAAAAAGGGGGGCGGTCTTAATTGAAGGCTTGGTGACTTTATTTTGCATGGATGGGGTCAGAGACCCTACATTTAGGAGGTGTACAAGAGAAGAAAACTATTGGAGAATCAGATATTAAAAGAAAACAAACAAAAAATGGGGCAGACAGAGCAGTGACGGATGACAAGCACAGCAGATCTCCCTTTGTGGGGAGGGCTTCCTTTTAATACGGCATTCTGATAAAACACTCCAAACCCCATCTGTGCGCTGGCAAATTCTGTGTCAACTTGACATAAACTATAGCCATCTGAGAGGAAAAACCTGCAATTAAGAAAATGCTTCCATGAGATTGGGCCATGGGCAAGTGATTGATGTGGGAGGGCCCAGCCCATTGTGGGTAATACCACCCTGGGCTGGTGGTCCTGGGTTCTATGAGAAAGCAGATTGAGCAAATCAGTAAGCAGCACCCCTCCAAGGCCTCTGCATCAGTTCCTACCTGAGGTTTCATGCCTAGTTTGAGTTCCTGCCTTGCTTTTGCTCTATGGACTGTGATTCAGGAAGGATATGTAAGCCAAATAAATCCTTTCCTTTCCATGTTGATTTTGGCCATGTGTTTCATCATGGCATTTAGAGACCCTAGCGAAGACACTGTCCATCCTGAATGTCACAAAAGAGAATCTGAGCTGCAGAAATGGTTCAGATGCGTGAGGCCCTGAGGTCATTCTCCAATGCCCATGTGAAAAATTAGGTGTGGTGCCACGGGCCTGTGCCCTAGTACTGTGGAGATGAAGACAGAAGGATCCCTGGTGGGGTGGGGGGCTGGCCAGTAAACCCAGTCTAATCAGCAAGCCTTAGGACCCAGTGAGAACCCTTGTCTCAAAAAACAGTGGCCAGCTCCTGGGGAAATAACATCTGAGACTGACCTCTAGCCTCTACATGCAAGAGTG
>NC_022018.1:34923707-34927681 GCF_000317375.1 Microtus ochrogaster
AGAGAGAGAGAGAGAGAGAGAGAGAGAGAGAGAGAGAGAGAGAGAGAGAGAGAGAGTCATAATAAATAATCTTACTTACAAACAATAAAAATTGAAAGTTAAAAAGGATACTTTAAAAGATCCCTATTTCTGATATTGGACCAGTGCTTAGCCCATAAGCTCCATCTGCTCCTTTGAAATTTTGTTTGACTTCCAGGTGAGCTCTTGGATATGGAATGAAATGAGACATGCTATTGACTCTCCACCACTGTTTCCTGGAACAGAGTGTCCTGTAATAAGGCCCAAGGCATGGAGTTGGGGCTGAACTCTGGTATGGTTTTTTTCCAGTGTTGTAAAATGGCAGCTTTAAGCACTTTCATGGGCCAGTACTAGAAATTTAGACTCCTCCTATGAAGTTTATAAAGGAGGACGGTAGACCATGAGGTGGTACTTCCAGTAGCAGAAGTCAGTCTCTTAGCTCTCAACTGATTTTAAGTAGGGTTGTAGAATGCACACAGGCTGCAAACACACCCCCCCCACACACCACATACACACACACACACCCCACACCACACCTCCCCCACACATACACACCCACACCACACACACCACACCACACACATACATACACATACACCACACACACATATACCACACACACATATCAAATACACACACACCATACACACACACCACACCACACACATACACACACACCTTACACACACACACCCCACACCACACACACCACACAAACACACACATACACACCCACACCACACACACCACACACATACACCACACACACACACACACCACACCACACACATACACCACACACACACACACACCACACCACACACATACACACACTACAGAAACAAACAACCAAGAACATCTACTTTCTACAATCACAACATCCCAAAAGAGTTACCAAGGATGATGTTTTGGTAAATATTCCTATCTGTTTATTAAGAACAAAGGTCTTGCATGCTTAGCAGAACAGGTGTGGTAAAAACTCGAGATACAGAATGCTGGCATCAATTGTTTAAATCACTGTAGATGCGTGAAGGTAGCAGGTGTTAGAGGGATAAAGAGTTGCTAGGTTCTCCGAACTACTCTGTGTGGATATGCCAAAGGAAAGATTAGGTGAGGATGAGAAATTCTCAACAACAAAGGCGGGCTTGGGTCTTACTGAGGCCCTTTCTTAATTAAAAGAATGATGTGATCCACACATCCAGTTCTGTCTCTGCCTTACAGCGACAGTCCCAAGACAGATGGGACCAGAGAGTCAGCAGTGACATGAGTGTCAGACATAACATTAAGAATAGGGACCACTAGGACCTGACTGAGCTGAGGGTTGCCTACAACACTTCTGAAAATGGCCACCATAAGAAATTCAGCTGTGGACAAAGGAATAAAACCAAAAGCAGGGATTTAACTTTGTAGGCCTTGCTTCAAGGACTTCAAGAAAGCAATGGTTTATTGTATGTTTCTAGAAGTGTCGAAAGTAAACTGGGAGATGCTCACTGACCCAGATTATAAGTAAGAGAAGCAGCATTTTCACACGGTCACTGCTGATTTTACCAAATGGGGACCTCTCCATAGCCTGCAAGAATAAGAAGTTGTTCCGAAGGTAGCACAATAGCTCTTCCTTGGCTATTGCACAAAATCTATTTCTTAGCACAGCGCCAAAATTTTGGGTTTTTGTTGTTGCTGCTGGTGTTTTGTTTTGCTGGCTTCAAAAAATATATAAATCCTATTTAGTGTGCTGGGGGACAGGGAAGCACACGTGTAATGCCATCCCTTCCTCTGTTACTTTCTTCTTGCATGTGTATCATTAGTACTGGCAGCTTTAGATGCTCAAAAGCTAGGGAAACTGAGATCTAGTGAAACCCTGCACTCACCTTCTCTACCATTGTGGTGTTTGGACTATAGAACACAGAAAACAGTACTGGGTCAGCCTCTGCCTTCTCTTCTCGAGGCGGGGCTGGGGAGGGCAGGGCTTACCCGGCCGCCCTTTGAATCCAGGTGCCCTTTTCATCTTTGACCACTGACAGCCTCCTTCTTGATCTCAGATCAGCCTTTCAAACTTACACTTGCACTTCTGCATTAATTTGATCTCTTCAAATGCAGCTGCAATCCATTTTCTTTGAATTTTCCTGCCTTTGCTGAATTTGTTAAAGTCCAGACCCAAAGTCCCTTGAGGCAGGAATCTTTTTATTCCCTATATAATTCTTTTGAGCGGTCATGTGTTGGCATCAGAATCTAAACTAACTTTTATTTAAGTTGGGTTTTGCCCCTAACTGGTGTGAAGCTCCCTGGAAAGCCATTACCCATGCTGGAGAGATGGACTGATTGCAACCTCTTTGTCTCCTTATTACCCTCTTTATATGAGTATCAGTAAAAACTTGGGAATCAGTTCCCATTAATTACCAAATTAAGAATATCATTGGATTGCATCTGAGACAGATACAACAGATATTTTCCATGCTTTTCTAAACCTATCTGCTATCCCCAACAATTTGCTAAAAAGCAATTTGCTGAAAGTGATGATTTAGTGCTAATTTTTAGTCTGTGACTATAAAAGTTCATAGAACCCATCTCCACAATGGCACATGTCGTTTGGGACCAGCTGAATCAATGCTCCCATTCCAAAGCCACTTCAATTTGACTCAGAATAAACTAGCTCACATCTCTTTGGAAGTGCTAGCATCTTTTGCCGCTATAGTGGCTAATGTTCTTCAAGGAGAGGAAGTGACACATGTCAGGGACATCGTGTATTTTTGTTTTAGAGAAGGTCTCACTGCTGGCCTAGAACTCACTATGTAGACCAGGCTGGCTTCAAACTCAGTAGGCTGCTTCTGCCTCCTGTATTCCTGGACTAAATGCATATACCAACACAAGCACTTAAGGGCATAGTATTTTATATGCACAATATCCTTCAATACATGTCTCAACACCATTTTCTGTTTTATAGAAGAGACTCTAAGAGAGAAAGTCGCCTGGTTAAACCCCAGGTTTGCTGATGATAAACTCTTATGCCTTTTCCTTATTTGCCTAATATGTGTACTGGAGACCACTGGGACCTATGTTCTATTGACTCAGCTCCTTAACTCCTTTACAGTTTCGACACCATTTAGACCAAACTCTATGGTGGGCTAAGGACAAATTATTCCCAACTGGGCATAGTGTCACAAGCCTTTAATCCCCGCACCTGGGAGGCAGAGGCAGGTGGATCTATGTGAATTCATGGCCAGTCTGCTTTACAAAGTAAGTTCCAGGATAGCCAGGGCTGTGTGGAGAGATCCTGTTTTGTTTTGTTTTGAAGTGAAATTCTATCTCAAAAATAAAAAGAGAGATAGAGAAAGAAAGGAAAGAGAGCAAGAAGGGCAAAAAGAACAAGGGTTTTAAAGATTTACAGCCCAAGAAGCTAACTTGAAGTAATAGGTACAGTCGGTTCAGTGGCTCTGATCGCTGAACTCAGGCAAACGCTGCGAAGCACCAATTCCACTCCTCACTATACATTCAGCACACACTTATCCACGTGTGTCAGAGCATCTTCATAGTAAGATGGCTCAAGATGAAGAGGGCCAGAAGCAAATATAGAATGGGTAAACACTTGTAGAGAGAGCCCGCCCTTTGGGGGCGGGACGGCCTCGGGCAAATGTCTATAAATTGGGGTGCACAGACGCTGGTGACCCCTTCTTCCTGTTTCCTGTTTCTGGGCATCGCGGGAACTTCGGTTGCACCACCTCAGCGGCAGACTTGGTGTGATTCAAGGTAACTTCATAATATTTTACTGTTGATGGATGGAAAATAGTTACAACCCACTGAGGATCAGTAAGTATTGATTTTTTTATACATATATCTATATGTTCTATTGAACACTTCTTTATAAATATATAGAGCTGGTTTTGGATTTGGACTATGGCTCAGTCCCTTTTCGATTTCAAGCCTGTTGATAAGAGATATCTCAGAGTTCCTGTCTCAGA
>NC_022018.1:34928946-34934687 GCF_000317375.1 Microtus ochrogaster
TTGCGAACAAGAATTTGGGTGATTGCCCAGGTAGTCAGTTGTCTCTGTCATTTTTGGCACATTTTGGATATTTCTCATTTGTTAAGTAACATTTATTCCCTTCTCAGATCTTTGACGGAATTAAAGATTATATAATTGTAATTACTCTCTACATTACTTAGACTACTTGAGATAGAGAGTCTGGTAAAACTTTTGTTCTCAATATTGTTTGTTACATTTATTATTTGTTATTATTGTTTATAGTTGTAGTTAGTTTAGTTCTGTCTTATTTAGACAAAAAAGGGGAGATGTAGAGAGAGCCCGCCCTTTGGGGGCGGGACGGCCTTGGGCAAATGTCTATAAATTGGGGTGCACAGACGCTGGTGACCTTTTCTTCCTGTTTCCTGTTTCTGGGCATCGCGGGAACTTCGGATATGTAAATGTGTTTTTTATATTAAAATGGCGTTATCTTATACCAATTGGCCTGTATTAATTCGATCCGCCTTCAAACACTGGGTATTTGGGACAGTAGAATACTATTCAGCAATAAATGCCAATGACTCGTTGCTACATGTGACCATCAGAGTGACTTTCACAATGCTGAGCAAAAGGCAGGCATGAAACATTTTGGCTGTATTTATGTTAATGCCATAAACAGGAGAGTTAGAGATAACGGCAGTGGTTGTGATTTCTGGGGTTAATGGGTGGGAAGTTGTCTGAGTGGCCTCCCAGTGCTGCCTTAAAATGTAACTCACTTTATAGAAATTCTTTCAAGTTAAATTTTCTTGCATGAATTTTTACTTCAGTAGTCTCAGTCTCTCTCCTCTCTCTCTCTCTCTCTCTCTCTCTCTCTCTCTCTCTCTCTCTCTCTCTCTCTCTCAGGATTTCTCTGTGTAGCTCTGACTGTCCTGGAGCTCCGTTTCCTAGACCAAAGTGGCCTTGAACTCACAGAGATGGAACTGCCTCTGCTTCCTGAGTGATGGGATTAAAGGTGTGCACCACTATTTCATGGCTTATGTTTCCTTCTTAAAAGAGAAAAGACACAGCCTATATAGGTCGTGTCCTACCTTGGCAGACTATTGGTATGAGTTGGATCATGGTATGAACACAGCCCTTAATGCCAACAGCTGATACAGCAGCGCACTTCTTGCTTGTTGATGCACATGCAACTGGACCTGGCATGGACCAAGGCTGAGGAAAATTTCATTCCTCCACAAAAGTCCACCATCACCACAGTGGTAGGTTGAGCACGTGGCCAACTGTATACTGGTTACTTTTAACCCGGCTGCACAAAGACATCGCTTTTGCACCATATGCCCTGTTTAAAAAGGGCATGCAGGTATGCTTAGCTTCAAAGAAAAGCCATGTAGCTGAGGTGGACAGGAAGGGGGCAAGATGGAAAGGCAACAGTGTCACTGATGGCCACACCTGCTTCGGCATCAGCCACACTCAGATCTGTCCCTAGAGAACCGTGTTTACATGCCCATCAATGACTCACATGTAGAATGGTCTTCTCTTTCCCCCTCAAGCAGTAGGTCCCAGGAAAGAGCAATCCAGATTTCCAGGCCACAGCTGTCCCCTGTGCAAACTGGTCACCACCAGGGCAATGCACATGGTGTGTGACAGTGCTGACAGTCAAGGCATGACTGGTCCTTCTGTGGACCCAAGAGCACAATGGGGTCATAGTCGTGGAGAGTCCTGAGCACAGGAACCAGCCTTGAGGGCTCTTAGGGCGTCAGTGGGGCTTTTGAGTATCTGAGAGTGTCATTCTCTCACAGGTAGAAAAAAATGGAGGAGGACGAGGAGAGAAGAAAGAAGAAAGCAGAGGATTAGAGGGGAGGGACAGGTGGGGATGAGAGAGGAAGAGAGGCAGGGGTAGGAAAGCAGAAATAAAGAGAAAAACTGCCTCTAACAAGCTACAGGTGGAAAGCTCTCCTGCCTTATGTAGGGTGGCTCCTGCTTGGGAAAGCATTCTGAGGTTTGCTAGGTTTATATTAAATAAGTACCACACCGGATCTCACTGCTTACCAACAAAGCAATGACGACACCTGAAAAAAGGCGGTCAGTGTTAGCTGCTGCTACATCTCCCAGTTTCTGCTACCACGGAGGTGTGCTCCAAGACCTGCCGCAGCACTCAGAGGACACGGGTAGTTCTTTGCCCTTTTGAATCTTAGTGTACATGATGAATAAGTATGCACGCATTTCAAACGTGTATGAAGGTCAGACAACTCAAGTGTCAGTCCTTGCCTTCTGCTTTGCTTGGAGCGGGGTCCCTTCTTTATAACACATACAGCAGGTTGTCTGGCTTGTAAGGTTCTGGGAATTCTCCTGTTTCTGACTTCTGCAATACCATAGGAGTTAGACCTATAGATGCATGCTATATTACTTCTGATCTCTGTGGGCTCTGAGAAGTGAGACTCAGGTTCCTAGGCTTGCATAACAAGTACTTTATCCACCGGTCTTCTTCCTGAGCCCCAATCTTTGACTGCCCTTTAAGAACTGGCTGGTGGTTTCCCTTTCATTGAAAGCTTTAATTAGAAACTTATTCCTTACAGATGCTTCATGTAGTTACATTGCAAGCACAGGCTTTGACCAAAAAAGGAAAAAGGAGGGACAAGAGCCAGGCCTGCAGCTCCCCTCAACACAATGCAGTGCTTTCCTCATAGAAATCTGCACATGGTAGATTTAGGAGAACTGTGCTAGATGTGCATAGCTGTGCGTGCTAGAAACAAGTGCTTGTGTGTGTGGCTGTGTGTTCCATAAACGAGTGCTTATGCATGTAGCTGCGCATGCTAGAAACAAGTGCTTGTGTGTGTAGTTGCGTGTGCTAGAAACGAGTGCTTGTGGGTGTAGCTGTGCATGTGCTCTTATTTATTTATTTATTTATTTATTTATTTGTTTGTTTATTTATTTATTTATTTATTTATTTATTTTTAGCCAACTGATGACATTAAATTTGGGGATGGGCTCTTTAGGGGACACACGTAAGGAAGAGCTAACAGGGGATCTAGAGATGAGGGCGATCCTATGGCATCTAAGGGCACTTACTTTGTTTCCCTCAGCCTACCCAACCCAAGTAACTCATTTAAACTCCAATAAACATGGGGCTTGCTTATTGCACCAACTCCTTTTATTGTGAAAGAAGTCATTTCAGTAGGAAAGACTGATGATGTCCGGTCAGACGTGCAGGAAAGAAGCGTGGTCTGTTGGAGAGTTTGTGGGTAAGGCAGGCTTGGCTTCCTCACATTTTCTAAAATGCCAGGAAGAGTCCTTTAAGTAGCAGACTTGGGTCCAAGTTCCCAAAAACGGTTCCTATATAAACTTTTCAGGGACACATGTGCTGTGGAAAAAGATGTTTGTAGCACAGGGACCCCAAACACAGACTGAAGAGTGTTTATTAAGGGCTGGATGTTCTTCCACACCAGGAAAGGGTGGTCAGAGTCACTGATGGTCAGAGCCACTGCACACTTAGGGTGGGACTTAATGACTGGAGTTTAAAAGAAAAAAAAAAATGCAACCACTTGCATTTGTTGCTAAAGAGTCAAAAGGAGTTTGATGAGAAAGACATGTTCCAGAAGCTGTGATTTGAGGTCAAATGGCTCAGCTCAATGTGAGACAGGGTGAGCCTCATTAAGAAGGGATCCAGACCCAGCAGCATGACCAGTTCAGACAACTGCCTGCCTCTTGAGAACTGGGGTGGTTGCTTTCCCCAAGATTTTAATTAGAAACTTACTCCTCGTGAACGCTTCACTTACTTACGTTGTAAGCATAGACTATGGCCAGAAATGCAAAAAGAAGAGCAATGAGAGCCAGGCCTGCAGCTACTCTCACTGCAGAGTCACGCTGGGACATCCGCAGCCCAATTCTGGAATATGCCGAGTCACGCCGAGTTGGAGCACAGCTGTCTGAAGTTGGCTTCGGATGATTCCCAAACCGATTTCTGAATTCCTATAAAGAGAGAAACAGGTAAGAAAAATACATTTCAGAAAACATTCCTGCAGTTATATCAGCTATGGTTCCTTATTCTTTCAACACATTTTGATGCCCTGCAGGGTTCAGGTAGCCCCACACATGTATGGAAAAGTCAGCTTTCTCTGAAGATTAGAACACAGTCTTGATATTTTAGACTACATGGAAGACGTTTTGTTCATCAAACACACCCGTGAGGACAGACATTCTAAGGTGGCCACCACTGCTACTGGGGAAAGGCTGAGTCCATCTCCAGGTAGGCCCATAAAGGTCTACGTGACCAGAGGGGCCCAATCCATAGAGTTCCCTCCATCTACCCTGGTAGGCCGGACACAGAAAAGCCGGGAAAACCCGGCTCGAGGAGAGCGCAAAGGGCGAGTTAACATGACTGCTCTGCTTCTTTGATTTTGGGGTGGGGAGGAGCTCCATTCAGCAAGGCTTCTACTCTGACAAGGGAAAAGTAGGGGGAGGAACACTGCTACTCTCATGGCAGTTTTAACATTTCACAGCACACACTGTCGCTATTGTATGAGATTTTTCCAAACAATGCCTCTACACAGCATGGACATAGCATGGGACGGCGAGATGTGCAGACAGGAGGATCACAGAGGATGAAGAAAAGGCAGAGGCAGCGCAGCATGCATCAGCGTAAGCACAGCTGTCCTCCAGCAACCACTGGATTCTCTTGTGCCTCCTCCATTCTGAGTGCTGCGAGTCCTGAGCAACTTGGTCTACTGTGTAAAAGTGTTCCTCCCCACAGCACACATAGTGGCTGTGGCCTGCGCGCGGAGAGTAGCACAGGCACAACTTGGTAATAGATGAAGAGAGAGCTATTAAAGACCGGAAGACATCTGATTAGGACAAGGGCAGAAGCAAGAATGGGATCTGGAGTCTGAAGAGATGACTCAGTGGTTAAGAGCTGCTCCTGCAGGGAACCTAGTGTTCTGTCCTCAGCACTCACGTGGGCAGCTCACGACCACCGATAGCTCCAGCACCAGGGGATCTGACACTCTCTTCTGGACTCAGAGATTACCACACTCACGTGCACACACACACACACACACACACACTTTAAAGAACAGAAATGTAGAAATGAAGGCAATGTTTATGACCCAGTGTCTAAGCTTTTATTTATACCTCATTCATGTGGAAGAACTTGCTTTCACTGTTGGAGACTCACCAGAACTTAAAGTTGTTGGCTACCAGGGTGACTTTCTCAACTCCAACTACAATCTTTGTTTCTGCACTTCTCAGGCATTTAGGCCCATGCTGCCCTGCTGATCTCTATGCACTGGGCATCTTTATTAGGGAGCCACTCCCTTATCAGGGAGACAGCTCTTCTGTGAAGCTGACTTTTGTGGTGTTTGTAACAAGCATCCACTTCAATTGACTGAAGGAGCTCTCAAGAATGGTACTTATGGGGCTGGAAAGATGGCTCAGCGGTTAAGGGCATTGCCTGCTCTTCCAAAGGTCCTAAGTTCAATTCCCAGCAACCACATGGTGTCTCACAACCATCTGTAATGATGTCTTGTGCCTTCTTCTGGCCTGTAGGCATACATGTAGACAGAATATTGTATACATAATAAATAATAAAAATTAAAAAAGAATGGTACTTATAATGGGTTTGTAGGTTTTAATAATAACTAGGAGTTATTTGTATGAAACTGCCATCAAGAAACTCTTAAAAATGATACATTCAGGGCCGGGCGGTGGTGGCGCACGCCTTTAATCCCAGCACTCGGGAGGCAGAGGCAGGCAGATCTCTGTGAGTTCGAGGCCAGCCTGGTCTACAA
>NC_022018.1:34934787-34991696 GCF_000317375.1 Microtus ochrogaster
GAGAAACCCTGTCTTGAAAAATTCAAAAAAAAAAAAAAAAAAAACCCTGATACATTCAGTAAAGTAACAGCAGTAGCCATTTTGGAAACTTGCTATGTACATAGGAGGCCTCTCACACTTTACACATTTTTGGTCCTAGGACTAGGTGGAATGTAACTGTCAGTCACCTAGCTCGGTATGATGACTAGGGAGGAGGCTAAGCTTTACTCTTCCTATCACAGCACACATCAGGGATGTTTCCAGTCACCTGTAAATAAGAAAGTGATGTCCGGTACCTCCTGACTATCAAACTGACTGTTATGAACCCAGGTTTCTAGCAAATAGGCTTTCGGCACCCTCCCCGATGCTGTACCCTGGGAGGCAAGAGTGGCATCTCCTGTTTCTCTCCAGACGGCCATTCCAGGAAAGCCAGCCTCGATCAGACACAGCCATTTCTCGCTGCATGTCTTAAAGTTTTGAGCCACGTTGAGACTGTATCAATGTGTACAAGAAGCACAGCTGGATTGTCTCAGAGCACACACATACACATGTGCACGCATACATACACAATCAACATGCATATTAGAACACGCTGCAAAATGCATTTTAATGAGGAACAGTTGGTCTGGTTCTGCTCAAATGAAAGACAGCCCTGTAAGAGAGTCACCACCTGCCTTCCCAGCCTGTACAGCAGCTTCTAAATGAGTTCTTCTGTCCCCGACACTGGCAGGTGTTGCCAGGGCCCCGCAATGACATCCCAGTGCCAGCCCCTTCCCCTGAACTGACAGACAATGTCATTCCCTGTGATTCAAACTATTAGG
Organism: Microtus ochrogaster; assembly: GCF_000317375.1. Taxonomy (NCBI): domain Eukaryota; kingdom Metazoa; phylum Chordata; class Mammalia; order Rodentia; family Cricetidae; genus Microtus; species Microtus ochrogaster. The sequence continues at coordinate 34,935,588 of NC_022018.1, forward strand.
AGATAGCCGCACACACAGACACCAAGGGCACCAAACTATCTCAATTATTCTTCTAGACTTCCCCTAAATTGGGAACATGCTACTATCATAAGAGTCTTTGATTTTCATAACACGGGAACACGCTACTGTCGGAGGAGTCCTTGATTATCACCAAGCCAAGGATGTTTCTAGTTCTTGAAGTCTATGTTTAAGATGTTATATGCAGAGTCTGCCAGCTTATCAGGCACAGTGGAATATACAGGACCAGCAGATTGAAATTAGGAATTAATTGGGCCTTTTCACTTGAAAACCTGTCACACAGTCACACGTTGAGAATACACCATCAACTTGCCAGTATCACTTTTAGGCATGAGTGATTCAAGATCAGATATTATTGAGATGAAGTCCCCCCACCAATGCTTAATTGCTATCAAATCATTAAAATTGCAGAGGAAAAATTTTAAACATGAACATAACACAAACTCTCCCTCTCATCTTAGTATCCTAGATTTTTTAATCTTATTTTGGTGATAGCAAAGGCTTGTGTTTACTTTACTAATAAGATTGAACATAAATTATTAAGCTATTGACTGCATGATTAAAGAAATTTCAGATTATATTCTGAATAATTTTGCTTTGACATCCACCAAAGGAATAGATCTAATGTGTCCCTGCATGGCCTCAGTGGCCCCTCTCTTTCAGGATGCCCACCCCTCGGGCGTGAACTGTGCCTAGTGAGACAAACCCAAGCCCAGCATCTGCCTGTCACCTCATTATGACTTCTGGGGAGTCCGCATTTCGTCTGACTCAAGGGACATGAAAAAAAAAACTTCCAAGCTCTGAACTTCTTTTAAAGGACTGAAGACATTTCTTATGTGTAAATTTTTCTCATGCCTCATTCAGAAGCACAGTTAACAGCTTGAAGTGCAAACTAAGAAGGATGGACGATATGCTTGATAGCCCCTGTCTCAAGATAAGTAAGACTTTCTATCAGCCCTCTCTCCTAAGGGCCTACTGAGCCCATGCACAAGCCCAATGCAAGGCAGCATCCAGGAAAGAATCTCAAGAGCTGAGTTTTTGCTTTGAATATAAAATTATTTTCATGTCAGAAAGTGATCTCTACCATAACTGAATTTTAATTCTTCAAATATAAACTTTAAGACCTACCTCTTGCTGTAAGCATTGCTCGTTCATCCTCGACACACAGGCAGGCCTTCGTATAAAGGAATAAAGGGCCACACTTTGATCTAAAGTCTATAATCAATGCCTAGGATAGTAGCAGAAATCTGAGGCCGTTTAGTCTAAATCAGAATAGCATTAATACAAGTTGAAGTTCCATAGGCAGGGCAAGAGACAGGATATTTGAATCTGATCATCTAGTAAGAAATACAATAGGTAAATTGCATTTCTCAGGGAAAGAATATTTGTATCTATATAAAATGTGAACATATACTACTAAGGAACAGGTAGAAATCTCAGTATTCATCAGTTAGTTCTGCCCTCTCCTTTGTACCAGGTGCTGGGTGTCTACTGGAGAATAAGATCTTGGTCAGCAGGGCCAGGATGCATCACTGCAGTCCTTTTGGTATTCTCTCCAACTGATGTAGGAGGTCCTTCTGTATATGTGTTGCTTTCATTGGTTAATAAAGGAACTGCTTTGGGCCTATAGCAGAGCTGTAGGGGAACAGAGCTAGGCATGGAAAACTAAACAGAATGCTGGGAGGAAGAAGGCAGAGGGAGAGACACCATGGAGCCACCAGAGACAGACATGCCAAATCTTTGCCAGTAAGCCACTGCCAGGTGGCGATATACAGATTAATAGACATATGTTAAATTAATATAAGAGTTAGACAATAAGAAGCTAGAGCTAATGGGCCAAGTAGTATTTTAATTAATATAGTTTCTGTGTGATTATTTCAGGTGTAAGCTAGCAGGGAAGAATAAGCAGCCCCCTCCCTCCAACATCCAACCATAGCCAGAGCATCTTTACTCCAAAGGCATGAACACAGGAGTGGTGAGGATGCTGGGAAATACACACCTGCAATCATCCAGTGAATCTTCAGGTAATCAATCAAACTAAAATAATTACTACAGAAAGCTTCTTTTCAACTAGGTAACCATGTACCATTTATATTTTAAATGAAAAAGAAGTCATGTGTGATGTTAGTGTCACTGTCATTTGACCTTCTCAGGGATTGCAGGCATTGTTTTCAATGATGCTAGAATTATGGTTTAGCATCACTTGGCTCTATGAGCTGTCTAAAGTGAATAAAGGAGGTAGCAGGTGTTATGCTGTCTCAAAGAGCTTCAGAAAAGATGAACTAATATATAGCAGTATCCTTGATGGCTCATGATGATGATAGCTATTCATCTTCGAAAGTCCTAGAAAACTGGTTAAGATCATTTCTATGGTATAAACTTACTGTAATTAAAGAATGATTAACTAGGAATTCACACCAAAGTTCCATTATACATTTCCCCTAAATCCTTTCCTAGACAGCCCTCTTTCTACTTTGAACAAAATTTTTATAAAGTAAAAAGTACTGGTCCTACCAAAAGTCATTTAAAATAACTAGGATAAAGTTTAATATGAAGGTTTTCATTATTTCCATCACTACTTCAGGGTAGGGCCCCAAAGATGGTCCCTAGTGGTCCTTGCTGCCCCTGGGTCATACTTTCTTCTTGGCTAAACTTACTAACCCATTTTTAGTTAATCATAGATGACAAAATGATGGGTGTTCCATATGAAATACACTTTCCATTTTTTTTCTGTTCTCTGCTGCCCATAGTAAACTGGCCTTGTCACGTCGTGGGCAGGTTTCAACTGCACACAGGCAATCTTGGCTGCCCCACTGGTAAGGAGAGACACCTCACTGAGCTGTACTAGATTTCTGACTCCGAGGAACCTTGAGGAAAAGATTATGACAGAAAGCTGCTGCGTTAAGAGTTAATTTGTTATGCTGCAATAGCAAATAAATTTAAAAGATGTCAAGCAGAGGTCTAGAAACCAACACAAACACAACACATGGAGAACAGATATACTAATGTCTCAATTAAAGGTCCTAAAAATTTCAAAAAGGATGGCTTTAACAGAATCCAATGGGAGGAAGAAGTCTAAACAAATAAAGGAAACCAACCAGTTTAATTCAGGATTGTGAACTAGACACTCAATGAGGTACTGTTTAACATACATCAGCATGGCAAAGAGCTTAAACCTAGGTGCTGGAGAGGTGGCTTAAGAGCACTAGCTACTCTTCCAGAGGACCCAGGGACAATCCACAGCACCCCCAGGGGGCTCACTACCATCCTTAACTCCAGTCCCAGGAAATCTGACACTGTTGGACCCTCTGCAGGGATGCGATGCAGACACATGTTCAGGCAAAACACTAATATACACACAATCCGATACATTTTACAGTGCAAGTCTAAGCGGATTGAGTGTGGGTGAGACAGCAGAGGGGCTGGGACACATCAACAGTGCCGCCATACTTCACGGGCATGGTAGGGAGCACTGCTGTCTAGTGAGGAGGAACTTGTAAGCACATGACTAGGTGACAATTCCACTTCTGTGTAGTATGCGCACTGGGGGAAGCGATGCAGGGAAGTGCCAACCTCACTTCCCCTCCGACTCAGGAGCTGCGTTACAGTGCCAGCAGAGTGTGGGCTTGAGATTAGGGTGGTCAAAGGGAGAAATGGCCCTAGAGGGTAGCACCCAAGGCATGCAGAGCAGACTTCCCGAGGACAAAAACTTTCCTTTCCCCAGGAACTAAGCTGCCTCTTCTTTTGCCACCTTCAGCTCCTAAACTGCTCCATGTCAAATTCTCAGTTAAAAACACGGAGGTCATTTACCACAAATGGGTCTCTCTGGACTAAAATCTCCTGAGCTGTCTGCCTCTTTCTGGAAAATCTAGAGGAAAGCCATTTCCCACCCCTTCTAGTTTCTGTCCCTACACTCATGGCCTGCATCCAGCTTCTAAGACAGGTTCCCCATCCACCCCCGATTCTTCTGCTTGCCATTCACTTTAAAACCTCTTGTGATTATATTAGGCCCAGTTGAAAAGTTCATTTTAAGGCCAGATGATTAGCAAATTTGACTACAGCAGAAACTTTTAATTTATTCCTGTCATGTAGCTTAATATAGTCACAAATATGAGGGGTTAGGATAGTGTCTTAGTTAGGGTTTCTATTGCTGGGATGAAACACCATGATCAAAAAGCAAGTTGGAGAGGAAAGGGTTTTTTGACTCATACCATTGTTCATCATTGAAGGAAGTCAGGACAAGAACTCCAAAAGGAAGGAACCTGTAGGCAGGGGCTGATGCAGAGACTATAACAGGGTGTTGCTTACTGGCTTGTTTCCCCTGGCTTGTTCAGCCTTCTTTCTTATAAAACCCAGAACGACCAGCCCAGAGATGGTACTACCTAACATAGGCTGGGTCCTCCCCTATCAATTACTAGTTAAGAAAAAGCCTTACTAGCCTACAGAAAGGGAACAGATCTTCACCAACCCCACATCAGACAGAGGTCTGATCTCCAAAATATACAAAGAACTCAAGAAATTGGTCATAAAGAGAACAAATAATTCAATAAAAAAAAGATAATGGAGTACAGACCTTAACAGAGTACTCTCAATGGAGGAATCTAAAAATGACTGAAAGACACTTAAGGCAATGCTCAACATCCTTAGCCATCAGAGAAATGCAAATCAAAACAACTCTGAGATTTCATCTTACACCTGTAAGAATGGCCAAGATCAAAAACACTGATGACAACTTATGCTGGAGAGAATATGGGGTAAAAGGAACACTCCTGCATTGCTGGTAGGAGTGCAACTTGGTAAAGCTCCTTTGGATATCAGTATGGTGATTTCTCAGAAAATTAGGAAACAAACTTCCTCAAGACCCAGTAATACCACTGTTGGGTATATATCCAAAGGATGCTCAATCGTGTCACAAGGACATGTGCTCAACTATGTTCATAGCAGCACTGTCTGTCATAGCCAGAACCTGGAAACAACCTAAATGCCCCTCAACCAAAGAATGGATAGGGAAAATGTGGTATATTTACACAATGGAGTACTACACAGCAGAAAAAAAATAATAACATCTTGAAATTTGTAGGCAAATGGATGGATCTAGAAAACATCATATTGAGTGTGGTAACCCAGACCCAGAAAGACAAATATCATATGTACTCACTCATAAGTGGCTTTTAGATATAAAGCAAAGAAAACCAGCCTACATTTCACAATCTCAGAGAACCTAGACAACAAAGAGGACCCTAAGAGAGACATACATGGATCTAATCTACATGGGAAATAGAAAAAGACAAGATCTCTTAGATAAATTGGTGTTGTAGAAAGGCTCCTTGTTTGTTTCCCAGCTGCCCGACCTGAAATAATCACACAGAAACTATTTTATTTAAATCACTGCTTGGCCCATTAGCTCTATTATTGTTGACTAACTCTTATATCTTAATTTAACCCATTTCTAGTTATCTGTATATCATCATGAGGCTATGGCTTACTGGGTAAAGTTCCAGCGTCTGTGTCTGGCGAGACTACATGTTTTCTCTCTGACTTCATGCCTTCCTTCTCCCAGCATTCAGTTTATTTTCCTCCACCTAACTCTACTCTACTCTATCATTCCAAGCCAGTTTCTTTATTAACCAACAGTATTTACAGCATACAGAGAGAAATCCCACATCAAACTGGGAGCATGGGGACCATGGGAGAGGGTTGAAGGAGAGGGGAGAGGTAGGGAGGGGAGGAGAGAAAAATGTATAGCTCAATAAAGTCAATTAAAAAAAGAAAATCCCTTATAGTTGGATCCTATGGAGCCACAATTAAGGTTCCCTCCTTTCAGATGACTCTAGCTTGGGTTGACATAAAACTGGCCAACAAAGACATAAAGAGGTTTACTTACTCTTCACCTCTAAAGGTCACACAAATGGGGAACCATGATAACTAAGTACTTTTAGGGCTCATATTTTGCCTACCATAGGATCTAACAGTGAGAATAAAGGTACAAAGTAGCTGGTCAATGCAGAAAATGGAGAAATAAACATCTCTTTTAGTGTCCATTCACAACTTATCACATTTTATGTGGACTCTCTAGAGCAGTGGTTCTCAACCTCTGGTTGTGACCCCTTTTGGGGAGTGGGGAAATGACCCTTTCACAGGGGTTACCTAAGACCATCAGAAAACAGATATTTACATTATGATTCGTAACAGTAGCAAGATTACAGCAATGAAGTAGCAATGAAATAATTTTACAGATGGGGGTCACCATAACATGAGGAACTGTATTAAAGGATCACAGCATTAGGAAGGCTGAGAACCACTGCTCTAGAGTAAGTGCTAGTTTCCTAACGCTAACTGTAATAAACAATCACAATCTAGCTAACTGGTTTAAACAATATACACTTAACATTTTCTATCCAAAAAAAAAAAAAAACAGTGAAAAGGGTCTTTCTTCTAGTGTTCAGATTGTTTTTGAGGTCTAACCCTTCCAGTTCTATTGACACCTGAAAACAAGGCATTACAGAGCCAGAAACATCACATCTAAGACTGGAACAGAAAGTGCTTTCTTGTGGGGGGTGTAGAAAGAGGACACAGAGATATAGCCATCACAAGTGCTAAGAATTCCTAGCCTTGGTAGACTGATCTTTGGTTCTTACTCCTCATTTTCTGTATATCATCTGCCTTCTGTGGTATCGCTTGCAGTGTGCTCTGTTGACCATATGACTTACTCGGCCAATGGGATGCTATCAAACATGCAGGCAAAAACCCAAGGCGACTTGTTTGTGCCTGCTTTGCTGTTCTTATTCCTCTGCCTTTACCAGGTGATCATGTCCCCATGCTCTTTTGCATGGCTAAGACCTGGAGGACAAAGTTGACTCATCCAAGTAGTTTTAGCTGAGCACCTGTGAGACACTAGTCTCCAGTAACACCTTCAGACATGTCTCCAGAGACCCACTAAGGTGTGAAGAGTTGTACTTTATTACCCTACATCTGACAGATACATGTGTGATCCCTGCAGAGTTCATCGGGGCCTTACTGAGGTTCTGGTAAGTTGCTTGGGAGGGGGCATTTGCAGTGGCAATGGAGAGACTGTTGATAGATGATGTCCATGTATTTGGTTCAGTAGTGTTTTGAATAAGGGCTATGCATGTATCTTTTGAACACCTACATTTAACAGCACGTACTCCATGGCAGGCACTTAGCTATCAAGAAGACAGACGCAAATGAAGCAAAGTCTCAGACCTAATGAAACTTCCATTTTAGGGACTGGAAACTGACACAAATTATTTCAGTTATCTGGTGGTGAAATCCATTATGGAGAAAAAGAGCCACCCATGTGATGGTGGTGGTGGGTAGTTCTGTAGACTGTAACCTAGGGTGATCTCACCGATGAGCCAGTGTTTCAGCAGAGATCTATCTGGATGATTTTAGATAATGAGAAACACACAACCAGAGAGGGACTGGCAGGTGCACATGCTTTCCCAAATGGTGCTTTCATGTCAGGGAGCAGCAGGCAGGCACTGGCTGGACCAGTGTTCATGAGGAGGGAAAAATCAAAGCCTCAGACTTGATGAATGCTGTTGGATGTTGGCTTTGAGCCTGAAGCCCTAAGGTTTTTTTTTTCTATTTAAATTTTTTATTGTGAAATATATGTAAAATAAACCTGATAATATAAGCCATTTTAAATGCAGCGTTCCATGGCATCCATTACATTTATGAGGTTTACTTAGTTGTGCAGATATTACTGTTTCTAATAGTTCATCACCCCACAGAGATGCTCTGTCACCACTATTGCTGTCCACTGTCACCAGAAGGCTTGATGACCTTGCTCCTCCCACACCTTGAGTGAGGAAACTCACAGTATTTGTCACATTTTGGTCTCTTATTTCACTTCAAACTCAAGGTTCACCCGCGCTGCCACATATGTGAGAAATTCCTTTCTTTTCATGACTGAATGAAATTCTATTATGCCACACACCACATTTTGTTTGTCCATACATCTGTGGATTGGGGGGTGGGTGGCCTGCTTCTTGTTTTTATGAATAATTCCAAGATGAACAGTGGAATCTAAGCGCTTGCTTTCAGTTCTTTGGGTTATAGAAAAAGGAATGGAATTTCAGAGTCCTGTGGGCCTAAGGATGGATCTGACAAGGAGGACACAATCTGCTTTAGATAGGATAGCAGAAGGGAGGCAGTCAGGCAGACTGTGGTACAGGAGGATAACTTCATGGGGCACAGAGTCACTCTGTGGGAGAATGCTTGAGAAAGACTCGTGAATAACACTGCATCACAGAGGCTTTGGGGTTGTTCAGAGCAAGTGACCTTGGGTGAAGAGTACCAGGAGAAAAAGTCACTCTAAGTCACAGGAAATGTGGGCTCCTAAGAATGCCACCAGGATATTTACTTTAGGTAACTATCCTTCACAAATGCTATTTCTACATCTGACTAAAGAGCTGATGACCATGTTCTATTCCCATTGAACACAATGATTATTGGGAAAGTCTTTGAGGCATGGATGATGTATTAACATCTTAACCAGCCCCCAAACAAACCTTCAATTCCACACCTTATTCATGGACTGCTTACATGATCCAATATTCGCCATGCCTTATCTCAGTCTATTGTTAGAAACTATGAATCAGGCTTTATCGCTCCTAATTTGTAGCCGAGAAAACGATCTAGGGAGGGAAAATGCCCAGAGGATGATGGCACAATTGGAAAGGGTGAGACCACAATGCCAAAGTCACCCCTGGCCCCAGGCTCTTAGGCACAAGGGCTGCTTTATTCTTCTTAAATGAATGCTTGCAAGAAGGAAGCCTGATGAGCCAGGGGCCTGTGGGAGAGAAGTGCTCCTCTTGATAAGGTCTACAATAGTCCTTTGCTGCGAGTGTTCTTCTGATTTCTCTCTCCAGAGGTGGCAAATCGGAAAGGTACTGTATCCCCGTTGTGCAGGTTGGCTTCCTACCAGATAACTGTCCTAGATAACCGACCTGATGTATGGCCTGAATATTTATGTTTCTTGGTAGTTTTATAGAATTGCACTTGGGAGATAGAGGGAAAAGAGAAAATTTGTTTCCCCAAAGCTCTTCATTGCAAACCCATGTTAGAGAGCAGTCTATTCCTTAAACATCCTTGATTTATTTTACACACAATGAAAAGCCGATGCTGAGGCGGGCAGGGGACAAGCTGTGTTTTTCACTAGTAGAAAGAAGGGTGAAGAAGCCAGAATTCATGGTAGAAAGTAAACCCCTGCTCTGCGGTACCCAATTCTTAAGAGTTCCCATGAAAAGTAACTTAACAAGCTCAATCTCAGTTTCAAAGAAGCCTTTGCCATCTGCTTATCATGATGTCAGGGGACTTCACGGAGCAGTCTGAGAAGCTTGCCTGAGAGTTCCTGCTCAAAGAATATATCGACATCCTCAGTGATACACATAAGTACATTGTCTACTCCCAACCTCCCTGCTAAGAGAATCCATCCATTCCACCCTGCAGATCACTGAAAACCAAGTACAGCCAACAAATACCGGGCGAGGACTAACTGGAATGACCATGGTCTGCAGTTGGAATGAATGCACCAGACTGGGTCAGGTATCCTGCTCTTATGAGCCCAATCTCACAAAGGTTTCCAGCACTTCTTCCTGCCATGTCTCTTGCCTTGCCAGGCATAAGGACTCAGTCACCACGTCACTGTATGAAGCATTCAGTCTGACTCCACAGGACTTACTGTGTGGGCAGGATGTGGCTGCAGGGTTAACCTGTGAACAGCTGATTCTAGAGAAAGACGTACTCTAACAGTTTAGTGTAAATACTTAGCTTTGAAAAGCCAGAGTTCCTAGTCTTCATACAGAATATTATTTCCTCTGACTGCCCACTGCCCACAATGGCGTTGAGTGTGAAAGTTGGACGCTGCCCTGTGCATTCTGCGTCCACTTATGATCCTTCCACCCTGAGGGTTTCATTCTTCACCTACCCGAGCCCTTCTCACCTTCAAAGCCAGTTCTAATCTCACAGCCAGAAGTGGAGGCTGAACCTCTGAACACTGACAGTTCCCACTCTCAATTCTACCTTGGCATTCAGTTCTCTGCAAACCTTTCACAAGTGTCTCTGTCCCCAGGGCAAAGGCAAGACTCGGGTTCCATAATTAGAGGCAGCACTTGTATGAGGAAGATGAGGGGCAGATAGGGCATGGGGAGGCAGAGCAGAAGCCACAGCTCTGCCAACAGCTCCGATGTGCTTCTAGATAACAGCCAAGACTCTGCTTCTACCATCAGCGCTTCTACAAATGACTCAGCATCCATCTTTCAAACCTCTTCCTATCGAAGCAGCCGTGCCCTGTTTCCTGCAAAGAGCTCTGGCCCTGCTATCTCTTCAAAGGCTTTCCACCATGCATGCTTCGATGCTATCTCACTTAGCGCTGGACAAGTTCCACATGTGATTGGCACATACTTACTGTTTTAGTTACTACAGACCGGGGACCATTTGAACAATAGGTTGGGAGTCTGGGAAGTCTAGATGCAGATGCTAGCAGAGCTACTCGCAAGTTCACACTTCCTTGCTGTGTCCACCTGGGATTATAGAAGATTTAAGTCTGCAGTAAAATGGGGCCTCTGCCACCATAACCTGTCTCCAAAGGCCTGTACCCCTTTCAAGGTGATGGTTGTTTCCACAGAAGAATTTGGGGGAGGTGTAAATATTGAGACATTCATTTCTCTTCCGAACACCCCAAAAGGCAAGTCCACACCTCAGACGTCTGTGTCCCAAGCAGTGCTTAGCAATGCGCTGAGCAGCTTTGGCACTTCAGAGCTGATGACAGAATTCTTCCTACAAACCATTTCTGGAGGGTAGGAAAATTACTATTAGTGAAACCACAGGCACAGAACGGGATAGGCCCAGACACATGAGACACAGGGTCCCAACTGGTGTTGGTGAGCAGCCACTTGAGTAGAAAGGGAAAAACAATAGAGAGAAAGAATGAAATGACAGGAAGGCACAGGACAGCTCTGGGAAGCTGGGACCCACTCACCACAGGGACAATGTTTCTTGAGGAGTTTCCCTTTCGGGTGTGATGGGGCATCAGGGACCTTCTAGGTTCAAAAGCTGCTGAACTCAGCTTTTGACCTCACAGGGAAGCTTTCCCACCAAACGCTTTCCAGTCTGAATAGATTGATTTTACATTTGGGGAAAATCACCCACAAATTAGGCAGTTACATCATTGGGCTAGTTAAATTTGATTGCCAGCTTGGATGGATTATGAAAAGCCCACGACATTGGCAAAATTCATCTTTGGGTGCGGCTGCCAGGGTGTTTCTGAAGATGGACTGAGTGAATAAGAACTGCCCAGAGTGTGGGCAGCACCACTGCATGGCTGGGGGACCCAGGCTGCATAAAAAGAGCGAACAGGAGAAAGTGAGCTGAGCCCAGCATCACTTCCCTCCTTGGTCTACCCAGATGTGAGCGAGCCGCTTCTCATTTCTGCTGCTGCAGCCATCAGCTATCGCTCCTCACGATGGACTGTATCTTTTAGTCACACCCAAGCTAAACCCCTTCTTCCTTGAGTGACAGCCATGGGGGATAGTGTGCCCCTTCTGACTGCTACCCTTGCTACTCCCTGTTCACCAGAGTCACAACAGAAGAGCAGAACAACCACAACAGTCAGATCAAGATCTATACAAAAGTCCCGGGCACTTTCATTGCTTGTCTCTCCAACATCAAGTCCAGTGCCCAGGTAACATATTCAGTGAAGACGGAAACAGAAGCAGTCAGGAGGCATCTGCATGCTGCCGGTATGAGCAACTCAGGTTCAGGTGCCTGACTCTTTGCTCTTAAACTCAGCCTCCCTAGCTCTGGGCATCTGTCACTGCTTTAACTCAGCTTTACTATTCTTTCTCCCCATCCCAGTGGAGTAAAGGATATAAGGTGTATGTGTGTGTACATGTGTGTGTGTGTACACGTTTGTGTGTATATGCATGTGTATTTAATTTTACCATAGGCGTCTCTTTGTCATTATGCACAGAAATGCTGAGAGCACTTTTCATGGCATTCAGGTGCCCTCCCCCAGGCTACCAGAACAACCCAAGGCATAGAGACTCAACACTAGGGACATAGTAGAGACTCACTAAATTGTAGCTGTTATTATCATTATCAAGGCACAATTAGTCCCCTGATGCATGCAACTCTCCTTTTTATGCCCAGCTCCAACCCTCAGGAGAAGGAAAATTATCGGTGCTGATGTTGCTGATTGCACAATTAGGGGTGCAAGTGAAATGAAAGCTAATTGTTCAGCATCAGCTCGGCTGATGATGCTTTGAATGGTACTCAGATTGGTACATGGGGAGTATTGCAAACATATTCTACACTGTTTCAACTGACATCATCCATACTGGCTTGGCAGTGTCCAACTAAACGCAGCTCAGAAGGAAGTGTGGAGTAACAGTAAGGCATCCGGCCTATGCAATTCAAATGTGTCCTAAGTGGTCTGCAAAAGAAACCAATGAGATGCAATATGGAAGACAGCAATGCACACAACGGTACATGTGCTGTGGTCTTAATTGTCTGTGACACCAATTTAACACTCGGGCAATAAACAATTCAGTGCTGCATGGTGTAAAGTGAAAAAAACAAAAGGGAAACGAACTGGAAAAACATCGTGGGATTACAGCCAACATCTAGGGGGCGGAAGGAGAATAGGAAGGAACACACCCTCATTTGCTCCTAACACGGTTAGCTGATCTGTTTGAAATTAGATCCACTTTCAACTTAATTATTAAGCCATTTCTTAACCTCATGAACGAAGTTTTCTTGTGCTTTCAAATCTGGCCCTGAACTAATAGCCCCTTTCACTTCAGTGGTTTTGGAAATGAATGTTAGACGGGAAGAAAAACATTTAAACAGTGTTTTTCTAAGGGTCAAAGCTATGAAAACACAGTATAGTTTGTACATAAAATTCAGTACATCTGATGGTCCTGTAGGCCCTTTCTTAGGTAACGAGGCAAGCATGCAACCCAAAGATGCCTTCTTTCTTATCAAGAGTGGCCGCAGGAATGGATCTGAGCTGTCTAGCTGACTCCAGGGAGCCACACATGCCATAGTGCTCTTGGTAGAGGTCAGAGGACAACTTCCAGGCATTGGCTCTCTCCATTAGTCATGTGCATCTCTGGGACCTAACTCAGGTGGTCAGGGTTGGCAGCAGGTGTCTTTGCGCACTGAGTCATCTCATGGGCCCATCTGCGGTTTGTGTCAATGTCATTCTCATTATAGTTTTTTAAGGTGACCTGCTTTCCTCTGCCATTTTGTAAGAAGTCAGTGGTCAATGGGTGCACTAGAAATTATAGACTAGTGTGTAATTTCTATTGTCAGTTAAAGTAAGGTCATGGCTTAGTGTACGTCACAAATGCTGCTGCTGCTAGTATACTGCAATATTTACTGTGCTAAGCCTCTCTTGTTACATCCTGTAAAACAGGTGCTCTTATGGGTTTCATAAGAAGAGACTTGGGTAAGTGAATTTCTCCAAGTTCATACTGTTTGTCAGGGATGGAACAAGAATTCAAACAACAGGTTATGAGAATTCTGAACGTGTGCTCTGAATTGTTAAACTGTAATAAAAGCCAAAGTAAGCAAAGTACTTTAAAGAAGTCTACAGTCAAAATAAAGGCCAGGGAATTGGTGACCTATGCTTATGATATTCATATGTCCACTACATCCATGTCCATATGATCCACTTAATCTTATCCCTGAATGATGCAGTCAGTATGTGAGAAACACTGTGATTCAAGGAAGTGAGCTGTAAGGTATTGTAGGATTTGTCACCATAACAGGGCCCAAACCTGCCAGACCACGAGCTGTCCTGGCCTTTCACAAGTGGCCACCTCTTTCTTAAACCAATTCTACCATTAGGAAAGAACTTAAAATAAATAAGTCTTTGCAATAAGCCCAACTATTTGTAAGCTTAAAATTCAGGAGAAAATGTTTCAGAGACTCAGCTCTGACTTCTTAAGCACTGATGAGAGAACTGGTAAGATCAAGTGTTTTATGTAGGACTCACACAAGCCTCCAATAGCTCTGCTTCTCTCATCATGCAGGGCCCCAAAGTTGCTGTGACGGAGTACACAAAAGGGGATTAGTTCTACCCACTTCCTCATTATTTTCTGCCTCACCTTCCTTTTCTTCTTGGATCCAGTGAGCTTAGTCTAGAGAGAAATTCCTGACCAGAGTCATCAAATAAGATTCCTGCAATGTAAAGAGCATGGAGCTGGGCTTTAAAGCACTTGATGGGCATATCTGAACGGCCTAGAGCAAAAGCATGAGATGACACGATTGTGGGAGAACTGGACCTTTGCTGATGATACAGCTGCCATGGAAACAGTGTAACGCTTTTCAAAGAACAATTCAAAACAAAACCAAACAAACAAACAGAAACTATTATGTGATCTAGAGCAGGGACTTAAGTCATTTGTGTACTATATTCCCAAGAAGCAGTTGGTGGCAGCATTCCAGTGTGCTCAGAACACTGGGCAAAAGAAATACAGTGGAGAATTACTCAGCATGTAAAGATACAATGACATGTCCCTCATGGTTGACATGTGGCCCAATATGGGTGAATCTGGGGACATCATGCAAGTCACAAAAAAGCAAAAGCAATACGATGCCACTTTCATCTGTCACTTCCAGTAGTCAGAGTCATGGAGACAGAGAGATCAGAAATTGACAGGGATTAGCAGGGGGGTGGAAGAAGAATTAACACTTAACAAGTACAGAGTTAGTTTTATAACATTAAACAGTCCTGGAAACTGGTTGCAAACTGGTGACACTATCAAAATGGTTACAGTGGAAAATTTTATGCACGTTCATTCTCCCTTTCTCTTTCCTTTCTTATATCCATCTGTTCATCCATCTCTGAATACAAGGGCCTCCTGCATGGTAGACAAGTGCTCTACCACAGAGGTATTTCCCCAGCCTTATTTTTATTTTTGAGGTAGGGTCTTAGGAAGCGTCCCAAGTTGACGCTGAACATACTACATAGCCCAGGAAGGCCTTGTACTTATGATCCTCTGCCTCAGCCTTCTAGGTAGCTTGGATCATAGGCCTGTGCCATCAGGCCTGTCTAAACTTCAAGTTAAAAAAATATTTCTGTGTATGGTATTTTGCCTGTATGCGTCTATGCAGTAGGTATGTGCCTGGTATCCATGCAAAACAGAAGAGGGTATGGGGTCTCCTGGCACTGTAGTTACTGATGGCTGTGATCTGCAACATGGTGCAGGGACTCAAACCTTTGTAATGGGTTCTTTTGAAGTGCAGCCAGTGCTTTTAACCACTGAGTCATCTCTCTAGCCCCACAGATTTCATACTGTTTTCAAGTTGGTAAGACCTGGATTTAAAAAGCAGTTCCTGTTCCTCTACCTGGCTCTTGTCATTTTATGAGTCTGAGTAAGTTATTTATTAGTCTACTGATGCTCTGGTTCCTTATCTGGAAAATTTGATGGTAACAGTGGCCTATCATGAGGATGATATGAATGCATATAAGATATTTAACAGGGCTGGAGAGATGGCTCAGTGGTTAAGAGCATTGCCTGCTCTTCCAAAGGTCCTGAGTTGAATTCCCAGCAGCCACATGGTGGCTCACAACCCTCTGTAATAAGGTCTGGTGCCCTCTTCTGGCCTGCAGACATACACACAGAATATTGTATACATAATAAATAAATAAATATTAAAAAAAATAAGATATTTAACATACCACTTGGCCCAAGATAACCATTCCCCTAAATGTTGGTTTAAGATTGTAGCAGAAGTTAGGAAAATTTCAGTCAATGGTAAAGAAAAATCATTGTTTTGTGATTTGATAATAGAATATGATTATGTTTTGAAAAGGAATCTTCTAGTGATAGAGATGTAGTTTGGCCTATAGTACACCAGAGCCTCTGAATTTAATTCCTAGCACCACCTCAAAAGAGGTGCTGAAAGCACACATACTGAAATTCCAGACACTCCAGAAGTGAAATCTGGGGGATCAGGACTCATAGCTCATGCTAAGCCTCAACCAATTGTCACTTAGGCTACACTAGACTTTCCTCCAAGATGACAAAAGAAAAGTTAGACCCTACAAAGGCCTTTTCCTTTTGGGGTT
Source organism: Microtus ochrogaster (assembly GCF_000317375.1). Lineage (NCBI taxonomy): Eukaryota > Metazoa > Chordata > Mammalia > Rodentia > Cricetidae > Microtus > Microtus ochrogaster. Next base: position 34,951,708 of record NC_022018.1, read on the forward strand.
AATTACTGATATATTTCTAGATAAAATGATAAACGGAATTCTCTTACTAATGATTAGGGTACGGGAAAGATGGGAAGGTAAGAACACAGATGATATAAGATTTACTAGAAGGTGACAACTGTTTAAGATGGCTAATCATGGGGATGTGGGATGAAGATGATATGCTATTGTTAGATGTGCTTGAAATTCTCTGTAAGTAGATTTAATATGATCATTAAAACAAAGCCTGATCCCACTCTTGGATGAGGAGTCACAGACAATTTTCCATTCTATTGAATGGTTGTAGATTTGCACACCTCACCACGCTTATCTACCCATATGTTTCTTTTTTTTTTGTTGTTTGAGTCAGGATCTCCCTGTGTAGCTCAGGCTGGCCTTGAGCTTACAGAGATCTTCTTGTATCAACTTCCAAAGTATTGAGCATTGGGATTCCAAGTGGATGCCACCATGTCCATAGGTTTCCACATCTGGTGTGAGGAAGCTGTGTAAAAGGACATCAGAATTGCTTTTTTTTTTTTTTTTTGGTATCAAGTTTGGGAATCATTTTCTTGGGAAAATAGGTCTTAAATTTTAATGTGTATTAGTGTTACCAAAAAACAACACAAAACTGTAAAACAGGTTGTGCAGGTGGAACACACTGGATAGGGAAGTAGAGGGAAGAACCAATCAGGTTGGAAAGACTTAAGTGGAGATGGAAGTGGGAGATGGGGGAAGAAGGAAGTAGAAGAAGGTTTAACTAAAATTAAGGATGCATGAAAAAGCCATATGGAGACCTACTATTTTCTAAGCTGTTATATTTAAAAATATAATAAAAATACTTTGAAGGCAAGCACCTTCCAGGTATGGATAATGCAGCTCTCAGAAGCTATAGATTATTAAACAAAAATCCCAGTGCCAGGTATGGGATATTATCTTATGAGTTGAGTTGTTGATCAGAAAGGACCCAGATACTTCCCTAAACAACTCAGACTACTGCCATTGCTCTTGATTATTCACTGGAACTAGTTTAGGAGACCCTATTACTGAAGACACCACACACTTTTGTTTTAGGTCCTAGAGAAATGCAGCTGGAATTAGCTTATGAGAATCCTCTATAGCATTGGAAGGTGTTATGTATGCTGCTGGAGGGGAAAAGTCATTAATGGTCTTATCTAACTATGAACTCTGTGAGCTCTAATACCAACCAGTCAGGTAAAATGTGGTCACTGGTGCAGTAATGGTATTACTGAAAGGCCGTAACCAACCACTTATGATCAGATTTGAGGCAGAAAAGAATTCATGCCTAGTATTGTAAACCTGGTCAAAAGTCCATGGCCTGGGAGGTCATAGGCCCTAGAGGGTGTGTGTGTGGAGGGGGTGACATATAACTGTTGTTTTACTAAATGAATGTGGTGTTCAACTGCTTTCTAAGCAGTTACATTTATATCCATAGATTAGTGCTCAGGTTTGGTCAGAGAAGTTTCTGTCTGCAATGGGTGACAGTTAATGTAGAGACTCATAACTGGCCAATGTGCTGAGAATAAGTGCTCAACCCTAAGTAGGACATCTTTATCACCCCCTCCAAGGCTCAGAGAGTATTAATGAAGAGAAGGCAGAAAAAGGCTATGATTCTGTCTCTTGGACATGGCATGTTGCACCGAGGAACTCACAGCAGTAGTGGCTATCTGTACATGACTGGCCCGTTACTATTTCATTACTTATGAGGAAGAGGCTCTTGAGGCCCCAACCTACTTTAAGGAGCATAAGGGGCAGGTAGAGTCACAGTCCTAACAGTGTGGTCACTGATAAATTATACTTGCTCAAATAAAATAATTCCCACTTATACTCATGCAAGTAACCCTAATTAAATACAAAAGGGTGCTCTATACCATGTGTGCATTGTATGACAGCAGGAAGGGAACTCTTTGTAAAGAAGAAGAGGTTTGGAGGACGGGGATAAGATAATGAGGTACAGTATAAGCAAAGTTACATATATAGAGAATTGTGAAAGAAAAATGAACTTAAAAATAGATCATGTATCTGCCATCATGGTACATCCTAGTACTTGAGAAAGGAGCGCCATGAGTTTTGGCCAGCCTAGGTTACATAATGAAGTCCAGACCAGCATGGACTATATACAGTGTGGCCTGATCTCAAAAATAGGATTAGACAAAACAACTCCTTATCTCTAAAAATACTTGGCTGAATCGCTCCCAGAGTGATTCTGACTTAGGGAGCTGGGGAGGGGCACGTGGAATTTGTGTTCTTCCACAGCTCAGGGTTAATGCTGCACTGTGAGCATGGGGACCACAGTGAAGGATTATCATCCTAGAATACATGTCACCACCCCTTCCTCCACATTAAAGCACAAGTCCCCTGGCTGTTCTATAGGAAAAGTCACAGCCCGGCCTTCATTTGATTTACATTTGTCTTTGAGCTCAGGCCCCTTCACTTCAATTATTACATAACATTTTCCTAAATCAACCACACTTCCTCGACTTATTTCTTATGTTGTGGGTGGAATTTGACTCCATAAGCCCTAAAAATAGTCAGACTAATTGTGTCTCCAGTTGTCTCGCCTCCCCTCCACACCTCTAATAAAGCTGGGAAGAGGAAGAGTGGCGTTTCTGTCTCGACAGAACCCATCTATAAGCTCAGTTCCTGAGGGCACCAGAGCAGAGACTCAGCAGGTGAGGAAGACCCTGTCTCAGAATGAAATGTATGAAGGCAGGAACTACATGTAGAAACCTTGCATCATAAGAGGAGGCTCTGGGTCCAATTCACGGTGCTTCGAAGTAGAAGAGAAAAAAGAAAGAGGTTCCTCTCTGTCCTTTTCCATGAAAATGTAATTTCATAGAGACAGAAACTATGCATTTGAGTAAGGAAACTCACCAGCAGGACTGAATTTATTCCTTCATCAACACTGCGGGGTGGGGATGTCACTCGCACTCAACATGCAAAACTAGAGCTCTGAGCAGTTTAGACCCAGGGTGCACTGGTAACGCCATGTGCAGACTCGGGTCCCTGTGACCAAACTCCAACCACACAGAGCTAGGTGATTCCACAAACCATTTCCAGAAACTTTACCTGCTGTCAAAGAGCTCACCATGCCAGAGATGGGCTACAACCTCTGCCACTAGCTTGGCAAGCCTGTAACTCCCACGCTCCCTTCCTGCTCTCTTTGGTTCTCCTGCTAAAGAGTGCAGTATTATAACAGAACAAGGTCACCGGCAAAGCCTCTGGATCCTGGCATGTTGGTCATGTGTTTAAAGATAGACAAATACAGATAAAGAATGAGTCACAAATAAAGATGCAAGAAAGAGCTGCGGATGTTTCCCTTAGCACCGCCCCCAACCCCAGTCCTTACTTATAGTTTCATGCATGTAAAATAATCCATCTATATAAGCTCAGAGAAGCTAGGAGCCACATGACCTTATCACACCCCACCCTCTGGGCTGTCCTGGGCAAAGGCAGGCTGGTAGCAACACTGTACCTTAGACTGGAAGAAGGGAGCGGAGAGGAGGGAAGTGGGCCTCCTAGAATTGAAGTGGGCCAGACCTTTAGAAAGCACATGGTGTGCAAAAAGAATAGAGGGGCTGTCTTTCACGGAGAACTCATAAGAGGTTTTCGAGCTCGAGCCCTTATGAGAGATGCACATGTCAGAACTAAGCCAGGCAGGGAAAGGGCTGGAGATACAGCACAGTGGTCAAGGGCTGTGCCAGCATGCGTGAGACCATGAGTTTAAGCCCAGAACGACAAGTAAAGAAAAAAATCTCCTAAAGCACATGATGGGTTAGCTAATTTCTTTGAAAAACTTCTAAAGAAGAAGAAGAAATAATTCAGTTGAATCTCTAGCCATTTAATTTCAATGCCAGACTACTGTTGTTTCCAGGCCATTCTCCCCAACTTCCAAATAAGGTTAAAAACAAAAAACCCAAAACTCCAAAGCCAAAAAAAGGAAACAAAAACCAAACCCCTAAACAATGAAAATAATAACTAAAATACCTCCCAAAACCCAAATGAACATCGGCGATTTTCCCCCAAGTTTAAACAAGATGGTCGCTTCAAACTGGGTACAGTTTGAGAGAATTATACCCTGTAATTCTAGCACTTGGGAAGTAAAGGCAAAAGGATTGCGTTCAAAGTCATCTTCAGCTACAAAGTAAGTTCAAGGCTAGTCTAGTGCACACAAGACACTGTCTCAAAGTAAAATGAAATCAAATAAAATACTGGTGAGGTGGCTCAAAGGATGAAAGTATTTGCTGTACAACCCTGAGAACCTGAGTTAAATTCCTGAATCTCACAGTAGAAGAAGAGAACCAATTCCCCAGAGTTGCCCCCCCATGTCCACATGAGCACGTGTGCATGCATGCACGTGCGAGCGCGCGCGCACACACACACACACTCATGCACTAATAGTGATAATAACACTACTAAAGTGTATACACACAAAAGAGGAAAGCTGGTATGGTTCTGACGTGCTAATACATGCCCCTCTGCTGGGGTCAGAAAACATGGACAGCCCCTCCTCTGCAATAGCCAAGCACAGAAGTGCTGCTCTCGTAGGATTTGAGTTCAGCGTCAGCAGTGAAGACAGAGGGCAAGGACACACCTGCCGCCCTTCCTGAGGCACAGCTCTACTTCCCTTACTTGAATTAGGATGTCTTTACTATTCATTTGAACTAAGAGCTGCAGAGGTAAATGGTGAGGAACTGCATGGGCAGATAAGTATCAGTTATCTTTTCCCCATATGTTAACTCATTGCTATATCCTTTTGTGGGAGGGGGTGTTTAACAATTGTGTTCAAGAAAGGACATCAAATGATGCTTAGAAATGTGATACACATTTTCATTTCACACTCCATCAGCTTTTACAACTGTAGCTCAATGAAATGTGTGAGAAGCTGGCAAACATCCATATTTACCAAGGTATAAAACAGGGCTAGGTGACTTTTTTTACAGAATGAAAAAATGTTTAATTTTCGCTCCACAGGACTCAAGTATCTATGCAGCTCACACTAACATGAGGTACCACAGCACGTGTGTGCCGTAGCTTCGTATCTGTTCACCTGTAGGCTTTAACCGTGTTACAAAGAGCTTTGTCAGCAGGGAAACACCAGGTTCTTATCCCCCTCCCTTCAGGATCGACGATACAGAAACATGCTGGATCTGTTCACCTTGGTGTTGAATCTCCTACCTACAAATAATGGCTTTTTGCTTTCTGCTTCTGACCTGGAAATGGAAGCAGTTTTATTCCCTTTATGGGCAGAGAAGCAAAAGGCTGCATCAGCACCCACGCAGCTGCACCTCCAGATCGCCATCTGCCAGAAAGGAACAAAACCTGCCCATCCTCAGAAGGGGCCTACATGTGATCACAGACTCGTGGCGCAGGTCACTGTGCTTCTCAAGCTGCCACGTCGTCAGCAGCGTAGGGGACAAGAACCTTGAACTTACCTTTGTTAAACCAGAGACTTCTCCCTTGGCCAGGGGCTTGCTGATGGATGGTGTGTAGATTTTGGTGTTCGATACTGGCCGTCCTTTCAAAAAGTGTTTTCCTGATTCATAAATGTCTACTTCAACCATTTTCCCCATGAATTCAGGGTTCTTTGGCACTAAAACCTTTAAACAGATTTTCAGAAATTAGAGGTTTTTAATATATCAGCCTGATTTTACAATAGTTCTAGGCTAAAGCACAATGATAATGCCGTGGGAAGGCTTCTTGCTACCCCCACCCCCACCATTAACTTCCTACATTACCACAGTGTTTCTGTCACCACGAAGAGAGAAATGATACGCCACTATCAACTAAGTCCACACTTTATTCAAGTGTCCGCAAAGGGTCTGCTGTGGGGGTCGGGGGTCCTATTACAGAGTGCTCTGTCTCCTGGTCACTCAAGGCTTTGGACCCTTGGAGAGTGCAAAGGCCTTTCTGGGATGAGCCAAGGGGCCACAGGCCCAGCGCCTCCATCACCAGATGCCAGGTGTCCTGAAACACAGTGGCAGGAAGTCAGCCAACCACTTCTGGAGTGGCCTTTGACACTCAGCCATTGCCTGCCCTATACAATCAAGAAAACGGATTCAGAAATTATGAAAGCCTCACACTTCCAATACTTTCCAATTTAGCTGTCAGGGAAATGGTTTAATAGACTCTTCAAATGAAGATCTTGTGTGTGTGTGTGTGTGTGTGTGTGTGTGTGTGTGTGTGTGTGTGTGTGTGTGTTCATGTGTGCAAAAGGGCAAGAGGAAAGACATTTCAAAGCAATTCTTTCAGTGAAACAGCACATTGGTGTTTGTCTAAACGACTCCTCTGGCTAATAGCCGCCTTTCATGCCTTTTGTTGTTAGAAAAGAAATGTGTTTGTTAGTCTCGTGAGTCAATCTCTGTACAGAAGCAGCCACTCTGAAGGCCACTTTAGCTAGCTCACAGGTAGCGGTCACATGGCTTTCTTCTTGAGTCTGCTGATAGAGCGATAGAGATCCATGCTCACCTTGGCAGAAGTCTCCTCTTGTCGGGACCTTTCAGGTCATCTGTACACATTTTACCCCACACACCTCTGCTTTGGTGTTGTAGCTACTTGCCAGCCTCTTCGGGTCAGAGACCAATATAAACAGAGCAGTGCTAAACCAATAATCCTTTGATATTTTGATGTAATCTTATTTAGAAATAGAAGCTATGACATCTTTGAAAGGCTTAGTTATAAAGACAAAAAAAAAAGGGGGGGTCAGGAATGGTCAGGGAGGATCCTGCCATTGCCACACTGGGTGTTGGTCTTTCTGAGGTCAGTTTTTATGATCACTGTACACATGGCTTCATCAAAGGGTAGGGAAAAGGTCACCTGGAGGGTGGGTGACTCATGGCAAACAGGCCAACTAAAAGAGCATTAGTATCAGGCCCTTTTAAATTAATTTTATAAAGTAAGAAAATCCCTAACCCAAACTATGCCTAGAAATTCTAGTGCTAGTCCCGTGGAATATAAGCCTTCTTGGTCTGCTGCCTTGACCTGAATGAAAGGCTCAGTGTTTCTTGTTTTCTCCCCCTCCCCCCTCCCCCGGGTTTTAATAATTGGAAAAAGCCCAACTGCCTTCCACTAGAGGAAACAGCTAATGAGGCATGCTGTTGCCTTTTAAATGAAGGGGGAAAGGTTCCCTGCTGAGGCACAAACCCAGATGGCAAGAGAAAGAGGGAAGAGGCAACCAAAATACATTGGGGTCCTCCCCCAGACTGAGCAGAGGGCTGGCTTGCATACGAGAATGGCTCTTCCTGAGATGGGAACAGGAGAGGGTCAGCTTAAATGTGAGGTACAGGGGCTCCTTTCTCAGCTGCAGCCTTCTCTGTACCCCACAAGTGTCACCACGTGGGCTCTCAGAGGTCCTACCTAGGAACTATTCCATGTGGCTAAGCAATAGTGAGGCCTCTCTGCTGCTTTTCCCTTATCTGAAGTGCCCATGTAGTACTTAAAATCCCCAAATTCCAATTCCAGTCATGACCGAGAGAGAGAGAGAGAGAGAGAGAGAGAGAGAGAGAGAGAGAGAGAGAGAGATCCACTTCTCATCTGATGAGAAAGAACAGAAGGAAAGGAAACACCATTCGACATTAAGGAAAATTAACACGACTCAGAACCATCTGCGGCCATCCCACGCCACTCTGAGTGTCTCCTAGGACACGTTTTCCATTGTCCTCCTTGGTCCATCCAGGGTTCCTCCCTGAGGAAAGAACTCTGTAAATCACTTCTGACATGCTTTCCCCCTCTAGGGAAGAGAAGCCCGAGGTGCTGACCACAGTCAGGAGCTTCTAAACATCCCTCTCCAGTGGCTGTGTGTTTATACTGGGTATGTATTTTGAGATCAATTAAGTTTTTCTATATTTTTTGCAACTCTACTTTCCTAGAGAGGCTGGGAACAGAAGAGAAAGGGCCCATCTGAACTCCACTCAGAGCGAAGAAGCACTGTGGGGGCCTTGTGAGGGTGTTAGAGGCCACGGAAGAGGGGGGAGGACGGAGGGGGGATCGAAAGGGGGGACACACACGCTTGGCAGCCTCTCTCACCTGTAAGTGCAGGGGAACATCTCCAGGGCACTGGCTGTGCTTCCTGCACACACTCTCCCTGCCTTGCCAACAGGAGCCCCTCTCCACCAACTGCATTAGCCGCTGGTTCCCAATGCCCAGAAACCTAAAGCTGTTCTAGACTCTCTAGTGGCCCAAAGTATATTCAGGGACCAGGAAAAAAAAAAAATCAGAGTTCAACCCTTGCTAGCCTGGTTCCTTTGATTCAGTTTGTTTTCTTCTTCTTGTCCCCTTTGCTTAAACTTTCAGAACTGGTCTCAGTCTGGAGAAAAAGAAGGGAACATGAAGGATTCTTACCTGCTCGTAGAAGCGATTATGTGCAACATAAAACTTGGAGTCAAAAGACTCTTCTGTTACTAGCACTTGCTGTCGCTCACCAATCTGTGGGGAGAAGAAAAGGCTAGGGTGAAGAAGCGAGAAGCCCAAAACATCTCTGTGAGTTCAAGGCCAGCCTGGTCTATAGAGTGAGTTGCAGGACAGCCAGGACTATACAGAGAAACTCTATCTTGAAAAAACAAAACAAAATAAAAAAGTATGAAAATAAATGTCAACCCATATAGTGTCCTGGACCATAGCTGCTTCTTGAATTTAGAGTGGGCTGCAGATGGTCAGTTGTTTAACAGACAACATTCTGCATAATTCATTCTCATCTCTGGAAAACCATTAACTATGCAGGGATGTGAAATCACCACAGCGCACTCGTTTTGAACATGACTATGAAACAACTTGATCAGATTTCTTTCTTTCACACAGGAAAGATACAAGAAAAAAAAAAGCTCCTAAAATACACCACGATCTAAATATCACTTTGTTTCTTGCAACAAACTTGCACAACAAGCCAGAACAAGCTGCTTCTAATCCAAATGCAGGGAAATATTTTGGCAATATGGGAGAATAGTAATAAACATTAATTTGAGTTATGAGGGATATAACACTAACAAAAATGCACCCAAAACTAGTCATTAGGGCTGCAGAGATAGTTCAGTGATTAAGTGTGCACACAGCTCCTCCAGAAGACTAACATTTGAGTCCAGCACCAATACTGGATGGCTTACAGCTGCCTGCATCTCCAGCTCTGATTTCCTCCTCTGCCTTCAGGGGCACCTGGCCTCTCTTGCGTGTACATACCCTCTTCCCAGACACACACACACACACATTAATTTAAAAACATATACATAATTTAAAAAACAAAATTAGTTGTTAGGCCTTTACTCTTCAGTGTTGCATGTTTCATACAATCCTGAAATTATGACTATTTACATAACCATTTACTTTATATATATATATATATATATGAGTGTCTCTTTGTTGAAGAGTAAACATGAAATTATGAAGTTTGCTAATCAATGGATGGAACTAGAAAACATACTGAACGAGGAAACCAATATCAGACCCAGAAAACCAAATGTCACATGTTCCACTCACATGTGGATCTTTAGATTTCTGTGTTTAATCAAGAGAACCTGTAGAATCCAGAAAGCCAGAGGGGGCATTGGTAGGGAGTGGGGGAGAAGGGCCTTAAGGTAAGAGGATAGCAGAACACAGATGATATAAAGGGAAGAGGAGAATAAAGGGGAGGGAGGTTGGGTGGAAAGAGGGATGGGAAGGTAGGGCAAAGAGGAAGAAGAATGGCTAATACTAAAGGCACTCGGAAAAGCCGTATGTATCTGTAAGCTCCATATATGTACACATATATATTTGTATACAAGAGTTTAGTTCATATAAAAGAGTTACCCTACATAGGGGATAATGTTCCTTACTGTGCTGGATAGTTTTTTGCCAACTTGACACAAGCTTGGGAAAGAACTTCAATTGCGAAAGTGCCCCCACCAGGCTGGTTTCTGGAAAAGCCTGTAGTACATTTTCTTGACTAATGATTGGTGTAGGCGGGGCTATCTTACTGTGGGTAGGCAGGTGGTCCTGGGTGTATAAGAAGCAGACTGAGCAAATCGTGGGAAGCAAGCCAATAAGCAGCGCTCCTCCATGGCCTCTGCATCAGTTTCTTCCTGCAGGCTAAGGCCTTGAGTTACTGCCCCAACTTTCACTGACAATGGACTTACAAGTTGTACAGTGAAATAAAGCTCTTTCTTCTCAAATTGTTTGTGGCCATGGTGTTTCATCACAGCAATAGAAACCCTAAGTAAGATGCCCCTAAAAGCCATGGGTTGCCAAATAAAACCCCAGTGCCAGGTGTGGGATACCTTCTCTTGAGAGATGTCCTGGAAGCTCCCAAAACAATACAGGCAGGCCATTGCCATTGCTCTTGGTTGCCCCACTCAAACTTGATGATAAGACCTACTGCTAAAGACAACACACCTTGGCCATAGGACATGGAAAAAACAAGTTGGTATTGAATAGGAAGCTTCTTCTCTGCCTCCTAGCATTCATAGTATCAGAGGGTATTATACAGGCCACCAGGAGAAAACATCATCCACAGTCTTGCTCAGCTGTGAACCTCGTGAACTGGAATGGTAGGGGTACACCTACCGGGGAAGCTACACCCCGGTGCAACAGTGGTACTGATGTTATGCAAGTAATCACTCCTTTTTAATGGGATTTAAGGCCCATTCTACAGGAGGGAGTATTTGCCGGATATTGCTAATCTGACCAAAAATCCATGATTTGGGAAGCTCACAGGCTCCAGAGGTGAACCCACAACTATTATCCTGCTAAAAGGGCACAGTATCAAACTGCCCTCAAAATTAATATCTTTATGCCCTTGTCTTAGTGCAGCTCTCGGACCTCATCAGAGAGGTTTCTCTGATCTGTGAATGGTGGTGAAAGCAGAAGCTCACAGCTGGCTACGGCACAGAGAATTAGTGCTAGTGGAGTGCTTCGCCACAAAGAGACATCTGTTACCCCACTCCCACAAGCCTCAGACTCATGAACAGTGCAGAAGGGATGGAAAGAGCGTAAGAGCCAGAGGGAAGGGAGGATGGGAGCAAAGCAGTGTCTTCTGGACATGACAAGAATGCTGACCTCATCAACTCTTTGCAATGTAGCTGTCGGCACAAGATTGGCACGAGATCAGTCCACTTAGCATTCTAGCACAGAGCAGGGAGGACTCCCAACGCCCATCTCCGAGGAGCCACGAGAGTTCATTTTCTTTAAGAGTTCAGTCCCTGGTAGGTCAACCACGCCCCAGCGGATGGCCTCACACCCGTGGGCATATGGGCAGCACAAATTGGACTCAGTAGGTGATTCAAACAAGAGAAGACATAAAACTGGGGGAGGGTGGGGAGCAGGGGTGGATCTCTGAGGAAGAATATCTCTGAGGTAAAGAAATATGGGGTGAATATGATAAAATACACTATGAAATTATCAAAGAAGTACTAAAAATACATTTTAGGAAGCAACTAACAATGGGCATGTTAGGCCTGTGTTTCCAAATTACGCAGCCATTTTTAATGAGCATAAGTTAAGTCAGCCAAATAATGGTTACAGAAATGTGACTATGCATCCTTCCAATTGCCATTTCCAACTTGATTCCACTGTGAAATGTATCATTTAAAGGATCAATTAGTTAAAAAACAAAACTCAACCTTGTCAAAAATGTCTGCTCCATCAAACCAGCTGTAAAACTGCCCGGAATTGCGTGTGCTCTTGCTGCTTGGTAAATACACCCTATACTGGCAGGATGGTCTTTTCCCCCAAGAAAGTCCTATTCTCATTTGTGGGGACTTGTCACTGTGTTCAGGCAGTTATCATTTAGGAACCATAAACACAGCTGCACTGAACAGACCACCTAACAATTAAAAAAACAACAGAGTCAACTCCCCACTCCCTCTTACACTGCCAATACCTAAGTACACCCCATTGTGCCATCTAGCTTACCACTCCATTCAAATGCAGTCCCCTTAGCCAAAGGCTCTGAGGTCTCTGATGATTCTTTTTTCTTTTCTTTCCTTTTCTTTTTTTAACAAGACTGGTCTCACTCCCTGAAAAGCAGCGCATACTCCTGCAATCCATCTCTTTAAAACAATCCAAATAGAAGCCGAGGAAAGTTCCTCCAATTTCTACGATGAGCTTCCAGAGTTTCGTTTATTAAAAAAGACTGGTAAATAGTAGGTTTCATGGGTGTTTATTCTTCTGGAGAAAGCTGGGATATTTACACACAGCTCACAGTGTGAGTTGCTTACGATTTAGGATAAGTACCTGTCGATGGTTCTTAAGGTAATCTGCAATTATACTTCTTCTAGCGTTAACACGGTGAGAATGTTGAAAGTGTGTGCTATTTGCTGTTTTGCTATGCTTGCTGTAATTTATGTGGCCAGTTGTACCCACATCTGGGCTGCTCCATTTCATGTGGAGATAAAACTAATAGCAAAATACAGGTATAACGTACAACAAACAATCAAACAATAACAACAACAAAAAACTTTGTAGGTTGATGTAGGCAGCTGGGATTGTGATTAATCAGAGAACTATTTATAGATGAGCCTTGAACTGTCATTTGCCAAAGGGGCTCAGAACTGTAGTGTGTGGAGATGAACAGTAGCAAACACCTTTCTCAGCCACGGACCCTGGGTCATCGCCGAAGCTCTGACAATTCCCAGAAGATACTGAACAAAAGACAATAGAAGAAAGCTGGACTCTGTTGGGAACTGCTGCAATTCATTCCCACCTGTAAAGCCACAGGAAATACTACTAATGCTCCCCTTTGCGACTTCTATGAATGAAGACTTGGACTGGCTATCAATCATAACCATGAGGTCACCCTAGAAGCTGTAGAAGTACTTGGCTTTGAGAACAATAAAGACCTTATAGATTCGCCTCAGTGTATGTAAGCCTCATGTCTTCTCTATTTTTTAATTAATCTTTCAATGCTGGGCATGGAATTCAGTGCTCTACCATGGAGTTGTGCCCTAGTCATCAAACCGCATTTTAGAAGAACCGTTCGCTTTCTATGTTTTCTAAATGTGATCCTACCAAGTCTTTAATTCCATTAAAGACTCATCATCTATCAAGATTTACAGTGACCAGCGTGATGTGCCTTATCATGACTGCTTCTGCTAGGAGAGTCAGGAGGCCCTGACCCAGAGATAAAAAGAGGGCATCTGGCAAGAGGGGGCAAGCCACAGGCCTCCTTAGACTCACCAGACCACACCTCTTAGCTCCTTTGCTAGCAACGGGGCTGTTCCATGAGAAGGGACCAAAGTTTATCTTATACAGTGATAGAGCACGTACCGGGCCTTAGCCAACACCAGTCCACAAGGCCACTCATCACAGCTACCTCCCTTCAGTGACAGCACTCACCAAACGGGTGGAGCCACCCACAAGAATGCAAGGTCATGATACTCTGTAAAATAATCAAACACAATCCTGTAAGCAAGCGTATAAGGCACTGGAAGACATGTTTCGAAAACCCTCCAGTAGCAGCACCACACCACACTCTGCAGAAAGAGTTCAGCCTCCACTGGCAGATCTATAGAACATTCTAAGGATGGCTTCACAACAACCTGGACATTCCAGGAGAGGAAGAAAGGCATGCTAGGACACAGAAGGGACAGGTGATCTAGCAGCACCCAAGGGAGATGGGAAAAAGAACAACAACAAAAAAAAAAAAAAACACAAAACCCCAACTAAACCCCATAATACCTAAGCCAAAGCACACGGGGGCGGGCGGGGGAGGTACGGATGTGACAGGAGAGCAGAGCAGGGTACAGGGTGTCTGTCAGCAGATGCCTGTCAAGATGAAAGCGACCTGACTATGCTTTGGCCTTCACATCGCCAAGCGAAGTTGGTAGAAGCCAGAGAGCTGAGAGGGGAAATACAGCACTTAGACGATCTTGGCACTTGGTTCCCAGAGCCTGCATCAAGTGGCTTACAACTACCTACACCTCTAGTTCTTGTGAATCAGATGCCCCTGCTGGACTCATCAGAAACCTGCATACACGCGACACATGCACGCATGTGCACACAAATTAAATCAATCAAGCAAACAAACAAATAAAGATTAAAAGACTTTTTACAACCAAGTTTTATGTCATCTTTTACTGTAGATTTATAGTGAGGAAGTGATGTGAGCACACAGTTTCATGGGAATCTGGCAAGGGAGATCGTGTAATCCAGGCTGTTTCTTTTCTCATAGTAAGCAAGCATATGCAGAGTGCCTGAAAATGACAGCCATTTTTTTTTCTGCACTTAAACTAATAATTTGATCTTTAATGGCCACCATAGAGCACTCACAAGTCTTTCAAAGGGCTACCCATGACCTAAATCCTGTTGGAAATTTAATAAACCTCTTTAAAAAAAAAAAAAACAAAAAACTCAGCGGTTGGGTGGTGATAGCACACGCCTTTAATCCTAGCACTCAGGGGGTAGAGGCAGGAGTTTGAGGCCAGCCTGGTCTACAAAATGAGTTCCAGGATAGCCAGGACTGTTGTTACACAGAGAAATACTATCTCAAAAAACCCAAAGTAAAAAAACAATCCAAAATGAAGCAAAACAACCTTCAGAAAGATGCCTCTTGTCTTTCTTTTCTTGTTTTGTAAGTATGTAATTTTACAGTCGATTAAATAAATGTTTATTTATTTAATGTGTGACCCATTGGAGCTGAAGTGTTTTCCTCCTTAGTAGTATGAGCTCCCAATTGGGTGTTTCTATGGCAAACTCAGTTTCCCTTTACAAAGCTCTGCCAGGAAAATCCCTGATATTGTCTGGGAAGCAAGGAAAATGTGGCCCACTTGCTTGTTTCTTAATTCAGTTCTTTGGACTTTCCAAAGTGGCTCCTGGTCTCGGTATCCACTAAATAGACTCTGCAATTTTTTCATCAAATGTCAGTGGAGAAAGCGATTTTCCCCAGGACGCACAGAACTTCATTTAACCCATTTTAACCTAACTCTAAAGGTCATCTGTGAAGGATGAACTATAAAAAGTCCTATAAAACTATCTATTTAATAGACTGGATGATTGAATAAAGTGGGGACAGTGTGCAGAGATTCTCACAAGATCCTGAGGGAAAGATGGGGGGCTCCAAGAGCTGCTGGGAAACACAGTCCTTGCCCATGACAGTCAGTGTGATCCAGTGGTCCCGGTCTTGGGGAGCTCAGGTGGGAGGATGAATCTCAGTATTCTCAATCTCTCCCTGCCTACCTCCTCTTCTCATTTCTTGCAATTAAGGCAGAAAATAGAAAATAAAGGCAGTATTCCCTCAGAGAAAAGCAGCAGCAACAACAAATGAACTTGGAGGATGCTTAGCTTAGAAGTCTTGGATTCGAGAGGGATCTCCCGAGACAGGGTCACCTGCACAGCAGCAGAGAGCAAGAGAAAGAATCCTTTGAAGTGAGCCAGCTCTCCCTGCCTCCTGTTAAGAGACACTAGAACTGAAAGCTCAGTTTCGCCGACATCATTCTGCAGTGCCTGACTTCTCCTGAGTACAGAAACACAACAGAGGGTGAGCAGCAATGCTTTTCAAATTCAGTTCCTGTGCAGGCTTTGAGAGGCTGTGACACAGGCTAAGGTTTCCCAAGTGCTGAAGTTGAGAGGGCGGGTCAGGTCTAACCACCCTGCTGGAGAACATGCGTAAACACAGGCGTGTTGAGAAAGCAGTGGTTTCCCACGGAATCTGGCTGCTGACTGCACGCTCCATCAGAACTACTTTATTTCCCGCCTTTCTTCTCAAACACTACGTAAAAATTTGGAGAGAAATATGGAAAACAACTGCCGGAAGAAAGGAGTTATTACTCAAATTCAAGACAAAGTTGGGGTACTTTGCTTAATGTCTGTAACTGACTAAGACTATCTAAATGCTCTTTATATCAGAAAAAGCAAAGCGGGGGGGGGGGTCTCTAAACTCACGTGAGGCTTCATCTGTGCACTGCATGTGAAGTGTTTCCTTTACTAATTTTGCCTTCTTTTTATATTTCTGTTATGGAGCAGGCTTTCTTTTGGGCCATTAACCCAATCATGACATGAAGACTTGTTATTCGTTACGAATGCTCCGCCTTATCTTATGCTTGTCCCATAGCTCTCATAACTTACTTTAACCTATTTCTTTCATCGACATTTGGGCCTTTTACCTTTCTTTCTTCCTGTACATCCTACTTTCCTGTTTCTCATGTCTGTCTGGTTGGCTGAGGCATTCTGTCAGTCTGGCCACGGGTAGCTCTCTCTCTTCTTCTCTTCTCTCTCTTCTTGAGTCTAGATTTCTCTTCCTCCTTAGTCTCTCTGCTGGCCAGCCCCACCTATCCCTCTACTGCCTAGCTTTTGGCAGTTTAGCTTTTTGTTAGAGCAATCAAGTGCCTTAGGCAAGCAAGGTGAAACAAACCCAACACACCTTTACCTAATGAAGCAAATACAGCATGAACAAATGTAACACACTTTACATGATTAAAGTAATATTCTACAACACTGTTGCTTTTAGAAAACCCAAGAAGTGGATTTGAAAAATAATGCCAATGTAACTTTTATTTTCAATTCTGGGTAATAAAAAGTTTTAGTATTTCAATGTGAATGAAAAATGGAACAAAAAAAAAATAGCACAGAACCCCACAAAGATCAGAGCTTATTTGGTAAATTTGTAAACATTTACACACACACACACACACACACACACACACACACACACACACACACATACACGCCTGTGAGAGTAACAAAGCTATAAAGTGTAAAGAAATGATCTTCTCTTTAAAGAATCTAACAAGTGCTGTTTCTGAGTTGGGCTTGAAGATAGACTCCTAAAATTCCCGCCCTTGGATGGCAGAGGCCGGGGGCTTACCATAGGTTTGAGTCCATATGGTTATATACCGAGTTCCAGGCCAGCCTAGGCTACAGTGTGAGACCCTATTTCAAAAACAGAACAACATTTTTTCTATCCACACCTGTTTTTAAAAAAGAATGGAGATGAAACCAGATGTGCTTATGATCATTTTTATAACGGTCCCAACCAACTTGAATTTTATCTCTGTTTGCCCTACAAAATATTATGACATATGACATGCTACTTCTCTGGCTAAGGCTTTTTTTTTTTTTAAATTGTAGATAATACGATACAATTTTTTTCCCTGACTGACTTCTGAATGCATGACTCTGGGAAATGTCAAATGTCTTTCATTAGCTCCAGTCAAATTAAGTTTATTGCCCCCCCCCAAGATACCTGGAACATGTTAAACATAAGGCGGGGACCTTAAACCGTGGACTAATTATTTCTGGTGTCTGTGCAGAAGCCTGCCCTTGCGTATACCTTTAGACTAATTACTGTAGTGTGCTGTTGCCAGTGAACCGCTGTAACTGCACTCGGAGAAAAGCATGGTCTTGTTCTCTGCTAATGAAAACGATAACCTCTCCATCCGGACTCATCACTCACAACAGGCAGAGCGTGTGACGCTGGTTCTCCAGGTACCACACTTCGGTGTTCTCGCCTGGCAGGCCCCGGAACTAAAGAACCAGGCGTGTGTATACTAAAGAGAGTCAACACCGATAACAGCAATAGCATTAAATTTTAACACCATCTTGACTGCACAGTGCCATTCTGTAATGTAGGAGGGATGCAGCTCAGGAATGTGGGGCAGAAAACATGCACTGAACCTCAGTCCGTCAGAACCCACGGAGCTGGCCTGTAGCTGCCTGGGCTACTTGAGGGCTCGTAAGGGATGGTGACATTTATTTTTAAAGGAATTGTGTCTAATTGTGAAATGGTGATAAAAATATTTTAGTTTTTTAAAGAGACATTATTCTCTGTGTGAAAAAACACTGTTTAGCTATGCTTATTAACGGCTAATTTTATTCAACTCCTTTGAAGCAGAGTGTCTTTAAAGTCATCCATATTTGCATACAGATTAAATGCTATGACTCTCACTGGCTCTGTTCCTTCGTTTTTTCACCCAGAAATAACCTAAATATGAAGAACTCTGAATAGCAGGTCCTTCCAAAGTCCTTTCTCTTAAAATGATATAGGACACAGGAAGCACACTCCAGACACTTCAGGCTGACCAAAGCCACCGTACCAGAGGCCTTAGTCCCTTTTCCTGCAGTGGCTGGCTCACTTTCTTCTAGCCATGTGACCACCCCAGCCACAAAGGCAAACCCTAGGAATGTCTTCCCAGCTGGAGGCCAAACCTCACCTTTCATTTCAGAACTGTGTTCACCTACTGACTGGTACCTAGCTACTTGAAGCTGACCATCAAAGACTGCTCCACAGGAAGCTCTATACCTGGCCTGGCTAGACTTGGACCTGAAGATCTTTAGAGGCTTAACTACCTGCTTGGTATTGTAGAACATGTCAGGATACTTCCTACAGAGTTTTAGTGTGTGTATGCGTGGGGGGGGGGGGATTGATTGTAGCATTGATGGACAGCATGAGATCTGTGATGTCAATAAACTCACACAAATCCTTCTTCCTTATCACAGACTTAGCATAAGTATTTCAAATCTATTTTTCCCAGAATAGGGTACGTTCCATCATGTCCAAGCAGTTTGGGAAAGTACTCAGAAGTCATAACTAATTGAGTTGTCTGGGTAGATATAGGTAGTAAAATAATACATATCTCATTAATATGACTATGTTGACTCACATGAGATATGTAGATGGGGTTCCTTATGCCTTTTTTTTTTTTTTTTTTTTTTTTTGGTTTTTCGAGACATGGTTTCTCTGTGGCTTTGGAGCCTGTCCTGGAACTAGCTCTGTAGACCAGGCTGGTCTCGAACTCACAGAGATCCGCCTGCCTCTGCCTCCCGAGTGCTGGGATTAAAGGCGTGTGCCACCATCGCCCGGCCCCCTTTTGCCTTTTAAGATTTATTTTTGTTGTATTTTAATAATGTGTATTTGTAGGGGGGTCCTGGGGTAGGGAATATGTGCATGTTTGTGTGGTTGCCTGTGGAGGCTGACCCCTGAAACTGGTGTTACAGGAGCTTCTGGACCATCTGACATGGGGGCTGGAAACTGAACCTGGCTCCTCTGGAAGAGCAGAGATTGCTGTTAACCACTGAGCCATCTCCCCAGAACCCTGTTCACCAAAGCTCAATCCTAAAAACTTAACTCTTGAGGTTCTTCCATCCTACTGACCTTTCCCAATATCCCTTTTGCCCATTACTTGATAAGTCCGAGCCAAATTTCATTGAAAAGCATCTCATAAAGAACAGAAATACATGACATACTTTGACTATATGCAATTTTATGTATAAATTATACATAAGAAAGATGAAAAAAAAGAGTAAGATACTATAAGTGATTGAAAAATATATTTTACAAGACATTTTGGCCATAAATATTATATGGCCATGAGATATCTTTATCTATTTACATTTTAGTTAATTAAATTTTTGTATACATGTCTGTGGGAATGTGTGCTATGGTGCATTATGAACTTGTGGCAGTTGGTTCTCTCCTTCTGCCATGTGTAGTATCATAGAGCATCCAACTCAGATCACCAGGCTTTACCTACAGAACTATCTTGCCAGCTGTAAAATGCCAGTTTTCAGAAGTGACTGTGCAGGGCTCCCTCTTGTCTACATTTTCATTTTCCCCAGTTTCAGTGGCATTTAACCAACTTCAGTCTGAAAATCTTCCTTGAAATTACACATTGCCGGAGTGGCGTTGTGCTGTCTGGTAACCTCCTGGTGTGTCCCACCTAGGGCACAATTATCCATTGTTCACAGTATGTACTGTCTGTCCATTAGTACCCACAGCACCACGAGAGATTGTGAGAGTGGTGAGACCACTCAACACGTAATATTTATGATGTCATACTGTTATAATTTTATTACCAATTATTATTATTAATCTCTTACTGTGCCTCATTTATAAATTACATTTTATTATGGTAGTGATATAAAAATACAACTCTCCTTTCAAAGGGATAAAGATAACTTACTGTGGAGTCGATATTAGTGATCCTGACCAGGAACACAGACAGACTCAGGGAGCCCAAATTCCATGATCCAACTTAGTACTATTCTGATAAAGCCTTACAGTAATAGAAAGAAGAACATCATAAATCAAGGTACTTTTCAAATCCACTGGTGGGTGTACCAGATAGGTGGCTAAAAGCAAATTGGGAGGGTCTCAGCTACAGGCTTCATATGCTATCTGAGGATATCCTCGGACTTT
Organism: Microtus ochrogaster; assembly: GCF_000317375.1. Lineage (NCBI taxonomy): Eukaryota > Metazoa > Chordata > Mammalia > Rodentia > Cricetidae > Microtus > Microtus ochrogaster. The sequence goes on from NC_022018.1 coordinate 34,971,800, forward strand.
TGATTGGTAAAAACATGGATTCTGTTTCTAGATTTCTAAGGATTTACTTAATGGTCACAAAGATGTTAGGCCACATATGAAGAGAGTGACAAATGGCCAGTAAGGGCACCGGAGATCACCCAAGATAAGTAGGTTCTAGGGTTGAAACATGCCAAACTTTCCATCATCACTGAAGTCCTCATCCATTAACCAACCTTGAAGGAGTTGAGTGGAAGCTGTAGTTCTCCCCAGGAACTTGTGTATAATAGGAAGATGTGCATAGGAAAACCTCATATCATAGAGTCTGGTACACCCTGGGTTTCAGGGGTCCACAGGGGATCTGACTGCATCAACAGCAGATACATTCGGGGGTCTACTAAATAAGCAACATGGCCATCAAGTTAAAAAGAAACACAAAGACTTTCAGGACTTCTGACTTACTAGTTACGTTTGAGTTACAACAAATGGTATTTATTCTTATGTAAGTACTATGTATTAGCTAGAGGCTCTCTGAAACTGTGAGAAGACAGTGAGTGCTCCCCACAGAAGAATGAATCACTGAAGGAGCGATGCAAAACAAGCACACTCAAATCAGAATAACCCAAGCACGTGAACATACTTCTACCTTGTTCTCAGCCAAAGGAATAAACACCAGATAAATAAATAGCCATTTCTCAACAAATGGTTACAATGAAGAGCTGAGGATGAATGAATTCTCAGCTTTATTTCAAGCTATGTGCACTCATAAGGCATAGATGTGTCCAGCCTTACTTTTGAACGCCTCCAAAACAGGCCATCTTCCTGGAAGACACTTGTGGAAATTTTGTTTCATTCATGGCACAATAAACTGAGAAAAACAATGTAAACACAAGGAGTAAGGGCAATCAGTGTTTGGGCAAGATGGAGTTAAGGAACCTGGTGATCTGTAGCCACTCTTTGTCAACCTGCTACCATGTTTCACTCATTTGGAAGTCCAGACCAGGAAGAGAAAAGCAAGGCCCCTCAGAGAATGGAACTTGGTCAAGGTCATGTGGCTCATAATCTTTAACCCATAAATCAAACATAGGTTTTCCTCCTGACAGGTCTACTAGTCAAGTGGGAAGGTGACTGATTACTCTAAACAGCCGCTTTTCAATACAATGGACTCAACATAAAGCTACACGGCATAGGCAACAAACTCAAACTGAAACGTGTTGTGAGACACTGTGAGCCAAGTATGCACCAGTTCAGAACACAAACCTCAACATGAGGCTCGGCTGTGGCTCTGTCCATAGAGTGCTGGCCTCCCATGCACTAGGTCCAGGGCTCCATGCCCAGTGCCATCTACAGGGGGTGTGCTGTACATGCTTGCACTCCCAGCACTTGGGACACTGAGGCAGGAGAATCAAAAGTCTGATGTCATACTTGGCTACTGATACCTGAGACCTCTTTTTAAAACAAAAACTTAGTATGAATAAAATCATCTTAAATTTTGCACTAGTTTTTAGATAGCTCTTCTGTTAACACATCACTTCTGGGATACTGACTTAAGACCACGCATGGAGCAACTCTATCTCCACCAGTTTCTTTCCACTTTAATTGTGCGGTACTGGGGAATCCTCCTCCAAGGAGCTAGCTGGGAAGTGTAGTCCTCCTCCCTCAGCAAGGACACTTCTCTTCACAATAGACAGACACCATTATAGAAACCCACAATCAAACAAAATGCAGAGTCGTGGAGCCCAGTCCCAACAGATACATCTACAACACAACCCTTGCGCCTAAGGCTCAGGGATCACTGCAGAAGAGGGGCAGGAAGACTGTAGGAGACAGAACAGGAGGTTACTGTGAGATTGTCTTTCCTACAAGTGTCAGAAGCTACACTTACTAAATCTCAACATGATTGCCCAAACATGAGATGCACAGGGATGGGTTATTCAATACTGAAACTATATGCACACAAGTAACATTGTACAGACGGAGTAGGTTATAGTCATGAATTTAGACACACACACACACACACACACACACACACACACACACACACACACACCACATGCCACCAACAATTAAAGAAAAAGAGGCCAGGAATTTGAAAGTGGAAGAGGGTACTTGGGAGGCTTCAGAGGGAGGAAAGGAAAGAGGGAATCATGTAATTATAATCTCAAAAAATATTTTTAAAATATGAGTACTGGGGACCAGCCAAGATGTTCGAAGGATAAAGACCGTTGTCACCAACCACTAATCCTGACAACCTGAGTTTGATCATTAAGACCAATAGGGTGAAAGGAGAGAATTGACTCCCACAAATTTTTCTGATATCCACATATGGATCCCCTCCCCCCTGCCTGTCTCTCTCACACACACAGGATTTTTTTTTTTTAAATGTGGCTACCAGGTACACAAAAACAAAAAACCATGTGGTTCACACCGTGCTTCTCCTGTCCACGGCTGCTCTAAAATACTGTATTGCTGGTGGAGAATTTCACAGGTCACACTATCCCCGAACTACTTAAAAAAGGACCATGCTGGTCATTTTTCAAAAGATGCTGTTTTTAAAATTCACCACAAATACTCTTAATTGTGGCAATCATGTAAATACAATGCTTCAGTCTTAGAGAAGAAGGCAGGCGTATCCGTAAGTTGTGAAGGCAGGCAAGCTAAATTGTTGGTTTGGGTCATTAAATTATTCTTGCTTCGATTTTATCCCTCCTCCCCGGAATTACAGCTTCCCTAAAATCTTAGGGTGTAATCAACTTTGGACTTAAACAGAGATTTCAGGGAAATCCTGGCACCCAAGGAGAGATGATGCAAACTGCCCTCTCCTGTTCTTTAGGACGGAAAGAGCAGCCATGGCAACAACAGTGGGGTGGGGGGCTTAACAGTCAGGAAGCGGTCATTTTCAAATTAAATTTTTTTAAGAAAAAAAAAATAAATGCCCGAAACACATACTGCCTTTGTTAAAACAAATCTTTTATCATCCACCTTTCTACCAAAGATGTCAGCACACACAGGAGTGATAAACAACAGCGTGGTACGACACAGCCCACTATCTGCCAAGCGTTTGCCAGTCAGGACCGAGGCCGAGGAAGCAGAAAGGATTAAGCCGAAATCAAAGACTGCCAAGCTCTAATGGTGTCTAATTAGCATAACAAAAGACGCAGCCACAATCTTTCAGCAGGGCCATACATCTCATTAAAGAAGACTGAATAGCAATTATTCTCTCCAGCTATCCCGCCTTTTCCTGGCTTCTAGGCTTAGCTCTCCCAGACTCTGAGACGGGAGTGGGAGAGCCTCGGCTTTGTTGGCCAGGCACCCGGGATGCAGGAGGAAAACCCTGCTCCCCAGGACCAGACACCTGCATCTGTCTTCTCTGCCGAGAAAATGGAACTCCTTCAAGCACAAACAAGTCCTGCTACATATATCATAGGAACACAACACTGAGAAATGTTCGCGTTGACCTAATGAAGACAGAACCCCACACTAAATCTTATATCCCCTTAAAATGTCTGTATTAAAAGAAAAATCCATCTGTGTGTTTCTCTTCACCCACACTAGCTATTCCCCTTTAATGATACTTCCCCTATCTCAGACAAATGAAGCTAAATTGAAATTCTCCCAAATTCTACTGCAACCTGTAATTAGCTGGGTGCACGTGCGCGTGCACACATCATGGCTCCGTTTAGACCTAGTCTCCCTGCTTCCTTTGGATGACAGACAAGTGTGAAAATATATGAAATTCAACACAAGGAGACTGAGCTTGTGGTGAAGGGACTTTTTTTTTTTTGCACACATTTAAACCAAGAATAAACAAATAAGCAAACAAACCTATTCTAGAGTGACTGCTAAGAAAAACAAAGCCTCACTGAACCTTAATATTTGTCTATTTTGGGTAAGAATTGAGTTGGGAAAGAAGAAAAAGGACACAGTCATTTAATTTGAGCAATTTTCAGTTTTGAGTACTACTTTTTGATCAGCAATGCCTTTTTCAAAAGGAAATTTGGTGTAATGCTTCTTTGATAGCCCCCCCCCCCCCAATGGCTTCAGCTGCCAAACACAATATCACATTGTGGACCTACGCCAAAACTAGCCAGGAATGTGGCCGCTCTAGGAAAACTGTTTATCATAGATGCAGACCAGAACTCCTGCTACAGCTCCCAGAATGACAAAGGGAAAAGAAGCCAAGTGGATGGACTGGCTGGGAAACCCCACCAGGCCTATGCAGCTTGTCTGGGTTCCCCAAATTCCTGTAAGAAGACTGTACAGCAGGCACGGGGAGACCCTAGGACCCCTGAAACCGGACTGGAAGCTGGGCCAGACATTTTAATGATCTAACGCTCTAGGAGGGCCCTTTATGTGGTGAAGGACTAGGAATTCAAAAGTTGTGTTAAAACACTAGTCTGGTAGCAGAAAAGCTGTCCCTGATTTGTGGTCCTAACCAGCACTGGGCTGATCCATGCTCCCTGTCACGCACTCTATGCTCAGGTAAACCAAGTGCTATGACGGGTCCTGCCACACTAAAGGATCCTGAAAGTCAGACCTTTCCTTTTGCCTACGGATTGATCTGACACTCTTCAGGGAGACTGCTTGGGGTCAGCATATAAAGTCTGCTTTCTCAATGAGTTCCATGGCCGCCACCCACCATTCCTTTCATCTCATTCCGACCCTTAAAATGAAGCTCCTCTCTAGGCTCTGGAGGGAAGTCTTCGTCCTGTAAGTTCCGACCTTGTCTCTCCCTACGTCACCTTGTTTCTACCCGACGCTCTTCCTCCCACCTGGAGACCAATCTCATTCTAATAAATTTCACTGAAGGGAGTGTTCAGTGCCAGCCCTGCAAACAAGCCCCGCTGTCGTGTTTGACTTCTTATATGACAAGCTGCTCTTCACCCTTCACCTTGAGGGCAGAGCAGGATGAGTTTTTTTCTGTTTTTTTTTTCTCTTTTAACTTTCTTTTAAATTATTGTCTTTCACATCATGCACCTCAATCCCATTCATTCGTATCCACTTCTTTTCCTTGCAGCCCCTCCCTCCAATAAAATTTAAGAGGAAAATAAAAGAAAGAATAAAAGGGGGATAAAAAAATCTCAAGGAAGCTGGCGTGTGACACAGTAACGCAGTAAGCCCCTTTGTCCATATAGCTTTACTTGGAAGTGTCCATTGCTGAGAGTCATTGGTGGTTTGAGGCCTCTGGTTTCTGCTACACTATCGATGCTGGACTTTCACCAGAAGTCCTCATGGATATCCTGTTATTGCCCCTGTGTTGTAGAGATCCTGCAGCTTTGGGTCTACATGCTCCAGTAAAACACAGATGGGGTGGATGTTGGGGTGGGCCAATCCATAACCCTGGTTCTGGGCCCGGATATTTTCAGCCCCAGCTTTCCTTTGTCTTTACCACTAGGATGAGCTCCAGTGCTGCCCAGGTGAGTTCACCCTTTGCAGGGATGAGCACGGGGAGGGGCCTGTTCTCCTGCTTTCCAGTCCTCAGGGTGGATCTCCCAGACCAAGACCTTCAATGTGAGCTCTACAATGCTGCTTACACAGCACTGGGTGCTGCAGCAGATGAGAGGCAGGGCTAGCTCTCCCACGTGCCTCAGGTGTCAATGGATGGTGGAGGGGTGGGGGCATCTCTCTCTCCCACCCATGCTGCCACATGACAGGTAAGAAATGGGGACAGCTTTTCCATGCTCACAGTATCAGGGCTGGCTCGCCCACACCTCTGCCAATGGGTTGGCTCATTGTGCTGCCCACGGGAGGTACAGGGCCTGCTCTTCTGATGAGAACAGGGCTTTATGATTCTGCCACTGACTCTGAGCCCTGTTTCAGAAATCAATAGTATTATACAAATATATTATTTACAAGTTGATCTAAAGTTTTGACTCAAATACACAATAACATATTATGAGCTGTCGCTTGTTCTGGAAGCTAAATATGCTGTGATTGGAGCTCTCACGTGAACCTTGACGCGGAGGGAATGATAGAAGAACCTGAGGGGCTACAAAGGGGAAAATCCTTTTACTGTGGAATCTGTCTAGGAGCTAGAAACTTGACTACAAGTGACAAAATAGGAATTGCCTCCAGGGACTATGCATATATTCCTAAAGATGTCACAAAGCAAAATTTTGGAAACAATTTCTGTTTCCTTGTAGCCAGCATGTTTGTGGTCCTCTCTTATTTCAGGCAACATGTAGCCTAGGAACTCCTCAGGGTTCTTAGTCTCATTAATAAAAGAATTTAAGAACAGATTTAGAAGAAAACTCAAGGATTTAAAAGAAAAACTTCTAGGTACACAAGCTGTAAGTATTGGTGGCTGCCTAGAGGAGAAAGATGCCAAGAAGAAAGAGAGAAAGCTGTGACCTTTGTAAGTATTCAGATGGGGAACAAGCAACCATAGTGGAAAGAGCAGGGCTTCAGAGAAAGAATAAAAAAGACCAAAAGGACTAGAGAAAGCATATTTAGGCTTTAGCCAGCACTAGGAAGGAAGGAAGGAAGGAAGGAAGGAAGGAAGGAAGGAAGGAAGGAAGGAAGGAAGGAAGGAAGGAAGGAAGGAGCAAAGGAAGGAGAGAGGAAGGGAAGGAAGGAAAGAAGAAGAAGAAAGAGAAAATAAGAGAAAAAGTTTTGGCATTCTGCGTCAGGACTCAGAAAGGTGGAGAGACCTAATAGCATTCAAGATGTTGCTGCAGTGACTTCACAAAGAGAAGGATTCTGAGAAGGAACAGTACCTGATCTTAGCAAAGGGATGATTATTCCTCCCATCTCTTTAGCATGGCTAAAGGTGAATCAGCCTTTTTGCGGCAGTCGCTTCACTAGGTGATGGACTGGCCCAACTTGATTAACCCCAGTGGGAGAAGATGGTGTGTCTCCTCCTTTTTGACTTGAGGGAAATAGCTTTCCCTTAATTGGCCCCCATTGCTAATGGAATAAAAAGACAATGACCGAATGAACAGAAGTAACTTTTACTTTCTAAAATTTATTATTAGAATAATTACGAGCCATGAGTCTTGAGCTGTTTTCACATTAATAGGTTGACATATGATGGAGGATAGCATTCTGCACAACTCTAGACTTCATGCAAGTGAAATAAAGAACTTCCGTAAAACAGAGAACCTCAAAAAGTTATGTAAGTATTTATCCAAATTCCACCTTTTCATGACCCTTTCACTTACCATGCAAAGGCAGCGCTGTAGGCACAAACATTCACAGCAGTATTCTCTGTCTGTCTGTTGCTCAGTCTCTTATTTTGACATGAGGTCTCATGTAGCTAATTTGGCCTTAATCTTGCTGCGTAGCTGAGGAAGGCTGTGAACTTCCGATCTTCCTGCCTTAACCTCCCAAGCGAAGCAATTACAGGTATGTCACACACTACCATGCCAAATATAACATATTTATGGTGTCTGTGTTATTGCTGGGTATCTTTGAGAAAGGAATCATGAGGTTGTTTTAAGTAGATAACTACCTAGAGGTTATTTCCATTTCCTGCCTCAGAATTGGAGGAAGTTTAAGAAAGCAACATGGGAGGGGTAATGTGTGATTAGGGAGATGGCTCAGTGGGTAAAGTAAGGACTTGAGTTAAGATCCCAGCACTTATGCAGAAAGCCAGGTGGCACAAACTTGTAAGTCCAATGCTAGGATTAGCAGAGACAGAAAGATCTCTACTAGCCAGCCGTTTCAGCCAATCGGTGCGCTTTAGTGAGAGACTCTGACTCAAAAACTAAGGTGGAGAGCACATGAGAAAGGGCTGGGCCTGCACAAGTGCACACACAGGTGTCCACCCGCACACACAGGTGCAAAGCAAACTCATGCATAAAATAACATGGACGACTGAGGATGTAGCTAAGATGGTAAAGCAACTGGTTAGTAAGAATGGGAAACTGAGTCAATCCCCACTATCCCATGACACATGCTTGCAATTCTACCACTTAGGGGGAAGTGACAGAAAGATCAGCAGTTCAAGGCCATCCTCAACTACAGAGCAAGTTTGAGGCCAATCTGGACTACATGAGACCGTGGCTTTTCTGTGAGTTTGTTTGCTTACTTCTTTTCAGCATGATCTGGATATGTGGCCCTAGATTTCTTCTCAACATGCTAACAGAGTGGAGGGTTCCAGGAAAGAAGAGGCTCCTGGATGTGAGCGAGGGTGTAGGCCAGCATCCCTGGCAGACACACGATGTCCCTACTGTGGAACCAGCCAGGAAAGCCTAGAGTAAGCCCAAGAGTGAAGCTATGTGACTCGAAAGACTGCCAAAAAGTAAGACAAAATACATTTAATGGGGAGCAGAAAAGGGAGTATTTACAATACTGATGAATCTATAATTCACTTTAAAGGACTTACTGGAAAACTGAATTGTCCTGGGGAAGAAAAATAAAATCCCACAAGCAGCTTCCTGTCATTTCTAAAACATGATCTAGTGCCTGCCTGAAAGAGTTAAGGCTGTGTGTGCAATATAAATATTTATTATTCTTCTTTCAAAAGGATAAGAAAAATTTCTTCTGCATGCATGAATTTCAGATGGCCGAGCAAACATGCAGATACGGCCAGGGCCCGTCATCTTAATGAGGATATGGTAATGATAATGATTTTTTTCTCCCAGCCTGCTTATATGTGATCAAAACCTAGCGGTTTTGATTTTATTCTAAGCCATGCACAGGCCCGGGAATGGCTAATGCTCTTAGAAGCATATGGATGGGGTGACAGGAATACCAGCAAGGGCTTACAGTGGGCCCAGGGTGAAAGATTCATTAAAAGTGATAAATAGGAGAGGACTTGTCTAATGCTTGCCGTTGCATGTTCAATCTAGCACGTCAGTGACGATGCATTTTAACTGTCTTTATTTTTAAGAGTGCTTCCAGGTTTTAATTACAGATTAAACACTTATTTGCAAATGAGCACTTCCTCATTAACAAACCAAAATCATAATAATAAACAGTTCTCTGTTCCTAAACAGCACATCTGGCAGCATGAAGTTTAAGCGCAGTACACACAATGGTCCCATGTTAGGAGAAATAGCCTATACAATGTCTGCAAGCTGATCACCCCACCACCTCACACTCATGTGTGCATGTGGGAACTGTTCTTCCCTTCCTAGAATAAACTCAGGTTGTCAGGCTTGGTAGCAAGCACCTTTACCTTCTGAGCCATCTCGCTGGCCCTATCTTGAACGTTTTTGAGAAAGAAGTGACCAAGATAAAAGTGTACAACTAGCTACCTTCTTTTTCCATTTGTCTTGCTTTTGAATCAAGGTCCCCATTATAACAGTTCCTGAACGATGGAAGCAGCTTTTAGTGGGTATATGACCCTGTGTCTGAAGGCATACCCTCAAACAATATTCTGAAAAGTCACTAACTTGACTCTAATCATCAATGATGTATTTACCCCTGAAAGTTGACTTCTGTGATTTACAGTGAGAAAAAAAAGCCCGTCTTTCGGTTAGCACCTGTCATAGGGAGAGTCTACAATAACGACCCTGTTTGTGGACCTCTTTAGTTTTCAGTTTCACATCCCCCTTTGCTGTTTCTAACTCCCAGAAACAGAGACTCTAAGCATCTTTGCTGAGGGCTACTCTGTGAGACATCCTGCCCAGGCACCCAGTTCTAACCTATTCTCTCCCACTGTCTGCCAAGATGTAAACCAACAATCTCATGTTCCTGCTGCCATGCCTGCCCTGCCAAGATGCACTTCCTAATCAGCATATCCTCCATCCAGGCTGAGGAGAAACGATGACAGCCATAATGGCAAACAAGTGTTCTGCACGCCTCAGGCTGTTCCCACCTGTGGTAGTTGAAGAGGAATGGCCCCCATGGACTCATGTGTTTGAATGCTTGGCCCATAAGGAGTCCCACCATTAGGAGGTGTAGCCTTACTGGAGTAGGTGTGCCCTTGTTGCAGGAAATGTGTCACTGTGGGGGTGGGGGGATTTGAGGACTCATATGCTCAAGACACATCCAGTTAGCTGGGATACAGACTTCTGCTGCCTGGGATCAAGGTGTAGAACTCTCAGCCCCTTCTACAACACACCATGTCTGCCTGCACACCATTACGCTTCCTGCCATGATGATATGGACTAAACCTCTGATCTGTAAGTCACGCCAATTAAATGTTTTCCTTTATAAGAGTTGCGTGGTTATGGTGTCTCTTCAAAGCAATCGGAACTATCCTGAGAAATACACCAGTGAAATCATGTTGTCTTGTTTAGTGCTTCAGACCTGTGGCAGGCTGTAGCCATTCCCAGTACTGCTTATTTAGATGGGAAGATACTCTGGTATTGCAGAGTCAACATGGGACTGCACCAGGGTGGGGCTAGCTGCAAGCTCTGCTGGGCTGCGCTAGTCCTATTGGGCTCTCGCACCAAATGTATGCAGAACCAGCTCCATTAGTGAGGCTGTGGGGGGGGGGTGGAGATTGACTCACTGTGTAGTTTTGGCTGACCTAGAACTCACTACGTAGACCAGCCTGGCCTTCAAGTCCTGTCTCTGCCTCCTGAGTGTCGTGATTAAAAGCATGTAGCACTAGGCTCAGCTAGTGTCTTCTTTTAAAAGACTAGCAGGGGCTGGAGAGATGGTTCAGAGGTCAAGAGCATTGCCTGCTCTTCCAAAGGTCCTGAGTTCAATTCCAAGCAACCACATGGTGGCTCACAACCATCTGAAACGAGATCTGATGCCCTCTTCTGGCCTGCAGGCAGACACACAGACAGAATATTGTATACATAACAAATAAATAAATATTTTGAAAAAAAGACTAGCAGTTGCTGGACAAAGGCAGGTTGCTGGTTTATGACATTTAATTTTAACTAAAAGGCTGACTGGTCACAGCTATTGGGATAATGATGTCACTGGAATGAAAGGTAACTGGAATGGTACCTTTTCAGTTTTTTAAAGACAAGAACCAAAACCCTCAAACTGTGGTTTTAATACTATTAATGTGTATAAAAGGATTATTTTCCATATATGTTATATTTGCATGTAGAAAAATCTCCAGGACCAAGGTTGGAAAGAGGCTCATGGTCAAGAGCACCCGCTGTTCCTTCAGCGGAGGAGTTTCATTCCAGTGCCTGTGATAGCTCACGATGGTCTTTAATTCCAGCCCCAGGGAATCTGATGCCCTCTTCTGGTCTGTGAGCATATGGATCCACATATGTGCATGAGTGTACACACATATAGAGACACACATAAATAAATAGTAAAATAAAAATCCTAAAAAAAAAAACCCACAGACCAAAGTGTATACCTCGTGTAGCGAAGCACAATTAAATGAAGCACGATTAATAAAAACTCAGGGTCAGAAACTGGGGTTCAACCTGAAGATGCCTTGACCTCAGTCCAAAAATGGTGATCCTGCCTCCAGGAATCTCAGAAGGAGACTGTGTGTCTGAGAGCTGTGTTTCCTCCCATTTTATAATCCTCTCTAGGGCTGGGATTAAAGGCATGAACCACGGTCATTAAAGGCATGCACCGCCCAGTTTCTATGGCAACTAGTGTGGCTACTGGGATTACAGTTGTGTGCCATTATGGCTACTGAGATTAAAGGTGTGTGTTATCATAATCTGGTCTGTAAGGCTAACTAGTGGGACTATTTTACTCTTAGATCTTCAGGCAGTCTTTACTTATTAAAATACAATTGAAATGCCACTACAAAGTGGTTCTCTTCTGGTGTGCTTTTCAGTGAAATTGTTAGCACATGCCATCAAAAGATACATGTCAAGAAAGACTTCTCACTTAATGCTTTCATTTAACATATAACAACAGTGCATGTTTTACTAATATAATCGAATTTGGTACTTCAACGCCACTTTGACCTGGAGGCCCAAAGGCACTGAGTCCCACAGCCTTGGTCCCATGCCTGGTAGGTGACAACTACATTCATCCTCTCACTCTACAGTCTGGCTCTAGAGTCTTACCATGCTGTGCTACATCCTCAAGTCTAAAGTCAAGTTCCTGCTATAAAGACACATTCCAAATACTTAATTAATCCTGGGAATCTGATCACTACAGATAGCTGGTGAGGACTTAAAATGGCTTTTTATTATTAGATGACCTTTCCTAAACCAATATGAAATATTCATGTTAAGAGATAAATATCAAGCGACACCTTGACAGCCACCAAGGGATCAAAGCCACAGCATGGCTAAGATGGTGACTTTTATGCTCATGCGCTTATTAGTAATTTAAATCTGCCTAGTCTCAAACGGTGGAGAAGCTGGTATACAACAAAAAGCACCCATACCATGTAGCCTTTGAAGATGGCAATAAAAGAAGAAATCCGTGGAGGGAAAGCAGAAGCTAACTGTACTATTAGGCCTAAACTTAAGCTAGGCCCATGTAAGCTGATCATAGCATGTGCTCAGAGCTTCATGCTGCTGAAGAAAAAGAACCCCAAAGTCACCTCGAAGGGCTCCAGCCTTTTAACAAGGACATGAAAAGCAGATGAGTGAGAAAAATTGATTTATAATTCTAAATAATTTAGTCAGGTGATGAGACAGTCAGCAAACCTCTTCTATCATCTTTGCCTCGGTAAGCATTTTGTATGAAGAGCTGCCCAAGACATGTCAAAACAGAACCCTAAAATATACTGCTATGTCTAAGTGTTTCTGGCTGGTAACAGCGCTGCAGCTGCCATCTCAAGGGGCCATCATTAATGGTCAACTGGATTAACACCCTCCTAATGGGAGTCTCTGTTCTAGTTTATGTCTCTCTGATCTGTTTTCCATAATCCATCCAGGAAGATATTTTAAAAACTCAAGTCTGGTCATGTCGTGCTTCTACTTAAAGTCCCACAATGGCTCCCCACGCTCACAGGAGAAAGTCCAACACCTTCTGTTGCCACAGAGCCCCTTACTTCGTTTTTATGAGTGCACATGAGGTCAGACAATGAAGACATTATAATATATCTAACCACTTTCCTATTAAAGACACCTGGCTTGCCGCCAGTTTTTGACTGTTAGCAACAAGAACACACGCCTCTCTGGGTTTGTGGGGGAGCATTTATCTAGATGGGGAATTATCGGGAGGAAAGACTATTTCAGTGTACCATTATCATATTTACAGTTAAGCTGCTTTCTAAAGAGGCTGTGTCGACTTATACTTTCCTAGAGAGTTTATGGTGCTTTATTTTCTATATCAAACAGTATATATTATCAGCTTCAAAAGTACCACAACCCCACACACAGCCCAATCTATGCTGACATAAAATGTCAAGTTTTTGTTGTAATTTTCATGCATTTTGACTTTACCCATTTTTCTGCTGAGTGATAATGACTGAATTCCTAATTTGCTGCTTATCTCTAACTATATCCTGTTATTTATTATATAAATCTTTACTATTTTATTCTAAAATACCAAAAGCCTTGTTGGATTTTGATTAAGACTATAGCAAATCTATAGAATTGTATGGGAGAGTTGATATTATCATATTACACCTCTGTCTTGTAGTACAGCAGGTATGCCCAAATGAAATTAGCTTGTGCCTTGGGCAGAAAAGAACATATTTAATATCTGTTTTGGTAAAGGAGGATATTTAAAATAGGACAAAAGGAAAGAAGGGATGGAGAAAAAGAGATAAGGATAGATGAGGTGGGGAGAGAAAATATATGGAGAGTGACCTCTCTTTCTCTGAAGATTAATATTTTACTTGAAGGAAAATTGAAAAAAGTCTGTGATTTACATGGTCTGTTGTTGTAGAATATTACTTTAACTATGTAAAGGTATATTACATTTGTGTATGCTGCATTTGTTCAATTATGTAAAGATGTGCTGCTGATTTACCTTGCCTGCCTAAGGCACCTGATTGGTCTAATAAAAAGCTAAACAGCCAATAGCTATGCAGTAAAGGATAGATGGGGCTGGTGGGCAGAAAGAATAAATACTAAGAGGAATCTAGGCTCCAAAAGAGAGGAGAGAGCAAAATGAGGGAGAAAAAAAAGGGAGGGCGATACTAGGGGCCAGCCAGTCAGGCAGCTCCCAGATGGTCAGACATGGAGTAGGACATATAGATTGAAAGGTAAAAAGTCCTGAGGCAAGACAGATGAAGAGAAAGAGGTTATATTAAGTTATAAGAGTTAGTGGGACAAGCATAACATAAGGCTGAGCATTCATAACTAATAAGTTTCTTTGTCATGATTTGGGGACTGGTGGCCCTAAAGAAAGCCTGCTATAGTCTGTGAGTACCACAGGATGTTAGAAATTGTTTTTACAGTTCTTTGAGACTATACACTAACTTTTAAAATATTCCTTTTAGTCTTGAAAAACAGATGGTGTGCTTTTATTTTGATATTATCCCTTCTCAATTTTCTAAATGGAGGTGTACTGCATGATGGTATGGAGACCACAGTTCTGAATCCAAGGAACTAATCACACACAAAACTTGTCCTCCTGTGTGGCTATGTCAGCTAGGTTTTAAAGGTGATCCCACTGAAAACCAAAATCTATCTCTGTAGCTTACATATTCTGCCTGCAAATATCTGCCATTTTTCCAGGCGTACTTTCTAGGACCCTGGTGGTGCTTTGACTGAGAATGGGCCTCTGAGGCTCATATATCTCAATGTTTGGTTTCCAGCTAGCAGACTGTTAAAGTGTTAGGAGGGTTGTTCTTGTTGGAAGAGTTGTGTCACTGGGGTGGGCTCTGAGGTTTAAAATCCATGCCAGGCCCAGCCCTTCTCCCTCTGCCTGCTGCCTGTGGCACTGCTCCAGTGCCGTGCCTGCCTACTGGCTGCCACGCTTTCCACCATGATGGCCATGGGCTCAGCCTCTGAAACTGTAAGCAAGCTCCCAATTAAATGCTTTCTTTACTAAGTTACCTTGGTCATGGGGTCTCTTCACAGTAGTACAACAGTAACTAAGATAAGCCTCAAAACGATCCCAGATCCTATCTCAATATAATCTCAGATTCCTCTCCTGAGCAGCAGGATGAACTCGCCACAGCTCTGGTCATTCAGACACGGGTCTCACCAGGAGGGCAAGACCAGAAGTCTGGTGTGCAAATGTCCTCCAGTGCCCTCACAAAGAAGGGCTGGTGTGAGCACATCCAGTTCACTGGGATTATGTTGATCTCCATGACTGTTTTGATTTTGTACTCTGTGTTCCCTGCAGTCAGCCACCCACTGTGGCTACGGTAGGATGCAGTCGAAGAGCATTCGCACCCATCCGGACTGCCGACAGGGCAGGTCTCTGCAAGCTCCATGGCAGTAACAGGCAGCACCTAGAAGACAGCATTCTACATGGGCTACCCCATTCTGCTTAGCGTGCTAGACAGGCTTGCTGTTTTGTTCAATCTCTCCTCACATTTCCCTCTTACAGCCTTA
This sequence comes from Microtus ochrogaster, assembly GCF_000317375.1. Taxonomy (NCBI): domain Eukaryota; kingdom Metazoa; phylum Chordata; class Mammalia; order Rodentia; family Cricetidae; genus Microtus; species Microtus ochrogaster. Next base: position 34,987,045 of record NC_022018.1, read on the forward strand.
AAACTGGCAAAAGTACTTTCTTTTCAAAGTCTGAGTCTAATACTCTGGAAGCTTTTAATAGACCCCTTCACTGCCACAGTGAAGTCTGACCAGCATATGTCTGACGTACATTTCTAAACACTCTGTAATCTTACGTGTGCTATCTCCCTTCTGACAATATAGAAGCACATGGTTAGCCTTCATCTAACTATACCCTACCCATAGCCCTATTTGCTCTCATTTATCAGGTTGATTCCAAATAATAGAGAAACTGAGATCTGGGCATGCTGGTGTTTATCTGTAATATCAGCACGCAGGAGGCTACAGCTGGAGGATTAGTAATTGGAGACCAGCCTCAGTTATACAGCAAGTTTGAGGGCATTCTGGACTACATTACAACTTGATCTCAGAAACCCAAAGAAAACAAGTTAATAGAGAAAGCAGATTATCTGCCAAGCCCTGTTTTATTAAACTCATTTGGACATGTGTAACTTAACATGCATGAGACTCACAACACAAGGACTCTAAGAGAAAAGCACTGCTTCTATCTTCTACTGCAGGGCACACTTCTCAGCAGCCACACAGAGGAAGTAAATGGAAGGGCCGGGGAATGAATGCAGAGCTCTCCTAGACTGGCCTCCCACCTTGAGAATCACACTGTCAGACCAGGTCTGGCTTCCTTTGGAGAAGTTCCCCAGTGCGCTGTGCTGCTGGAGACTCAGGCGCTCCCCCTCCCCGGTACACTCACAGCATGCTGCATGCTCTTCTGCAGTCAGCCAGCATGGCTCCCCACAGGCCTCCTGATGATGAAGGAGAGCAGTGGCTATGGGCCTGGGACCTCAGCTTGTGCTGTGTGCTCAGGCTATGACCAGGACTTCCAGTGCAGTGAAATTAAAAGCATCTTTCAAAGACAAGCACCAGTGTCAGCAGTCGCCCCTATCCTAGCTCAGGGCCCTTCAATGGGTCTGTTTCATATTCCCCCAACACAAAGCCAAGGAAAGCAGGAAGATGGATGATTTCAAAGGACTGTGTTTTTTTTTTTTAAAGTCCAAAGTGTCAAATGACGTTATTCATATTTGTGATAGTTTAGCAGACTTTCTCTCAGGAACAAAAATAATGCTGTATTTCTGTTGTTATCAATTATTTCTTGGTTCTTTACAACCTCAGCTTAGAACTCACCAGAGCCTTCTTTCTGTTGTTTCTTTCCTTTTATCAGCCCATGTCCACGGAACGTTTGCATACAGATGCACACATAGCTTGAGTGTGTTTTCCCTTCTTACACACCCACTAGTCCTCCTTATTTCACTTCCTCTTCCATGTTATAGACACATACACAATCATATGTGTGTCTATACAACATATAAGAACTGCGAATGACAGAAAACTTACTTATGTGTGATTGGCTTAATTCCCTGACTGATTATCTCCAGTTTATCTACTCCCCAGGAAGTGGCATAACTTTGTTCTTTATAGCTGAGAAAAACCTTTTTAAAGTATGACACAAAACCTCCCAAGTCTCATTTAGGTAAGTGGGCAGTAAAGACATTGGTGACTCCGGGAGTGGCTGGTTGAGTGGAAACCCTTACACAGCACAAGCATTTCAGTAAGTCAAGATCTTTTCTCTCCTGATCACAGATGTAAAGGGCTGAAAGTGCACATGAGATTGCTTCACCACTGCCAAAGACTGGGTCAGTCATTTTGCAACAGGGCTTTAGCAATGACATCTGTACCTATAGATACTTGAGGAAGGAGGAATAAAAGGGATCTAGCTTTCACTTCTACAGCTCACATCTTAGCTGCCTATTCATTTTTTTCTTTCTTTTTCTTTTAAATATTTATTTATTTATTTATTTAGTATACAATGTTCTGTCTGTATGCCTACAGGCCAGAAGAGGGCGCCAGACCTCATTACAGATGGTTGTGAGCCACCATGTGGTTGCTGGGAATTGAACTCAGGACCTTTGGAAGAGCAGGCAATGCTCTTAACCACTGAGCCATCTCTCCAGCCCCCTGCCTATTCATTTCTGATTAAACGCAATCTTTAGGGGCTGAGAAGATGACTCAGTTGGGAAGTACTTGACGTCCAGGCAAGTACCTGAGTTTGAGCCCTAGAATCCATATAAAAAGCCAGATGTGGTTATCAGTGTTCATAACTCTAACACTAGAGAGAAAAAGGTGAGGGCTCTCTCACCTCGCCGGGCATCCCGTTTAGCCTGCCTAGGAGCCCCTAGCCAACAAGAAACTCCATCTCAATAAAATGAATAACACTGAAGAATGACATCTGAGGTTATCTTCTGACCTTCACAATGTACAAGTGCCCAGCCATCAACATGTATGTGTACTTGTATGTACACATCAATAAACACATAAACACAAAATTAAAAATAAACTGTGTTCTGAACCCATGAAGATGATGAATTGAGAAAGACTGATCTTGGCTACGGTGCTTCTTGGCAGCTTAGCGACAGTGAGAAACAACTCACGGGCCTTGGAGGCACCACAGGATGGAGAGGCTAGGAAAGTCAGGGTTGAAGACTAGTAAAAGCAATTCGTTTTACGCTGGTGTCCCCTCCCCCTACAAGCTAAAAAACAAACAAATTGCCTAGGAGGAGGGAGGGCACTTGACCTCACCTTCAAGGGAGTTTTGGTCTCCCTTTTACAATGACAAGCTTCTGGATTTACATGACATTGTCACTCATGGCTTTCCCCCTCCCCAGCAGTTTCAGGAATAAAATTTCTCAAACTAACTTAGTGCTAGGGTAGGGAGTGGTGGGAGACACTGATACAGAGGAAGGGCCCAGGGAAGGCCTTTGTGTGCTGAGTCAAGGCTTGCAACAGATCACCATGCCTCTGGTCTAGGGATGCACTGATGAGGCTAAATTCTATTCTGGGTCAATCTACGCTTCTTAAGCTTTTAGATTCTAAACAGCACTAAAACTAAAATAAAAAATGTTCAAACTCTGGTTCTTCCGTAAGGTTTCCACTTTAATTTCATGAACAAGGACGATTAAAGATATTCAGTAGCTAGAACCAAAATCATGTCCTAAAACAGGGAGAGATTTTGATGGAGAGTCTATCTATCTATCTATCTATCTATCTATCTATCTATCTATCTATCTATCTATCTATCTATCTATCTATCTGACAGATGTAGCCCTGGCTGGCCTTAAAATTGCTAGGTAGTGAAAGAAGGTGGTTTTTAATTCCTGATCTTGCCTCTACCTCCCAAATGCTGGGGTTATAATCCCAGGCTACCATGCATAGTTACAAAAGCCTATTAAAGAGTCAATTTTAAACTGACAATATTGTAGTGTGTGTGTGTGTGTGTGTGTGTGTGTGTGTGTGTGTGTGTGTGTGTTAAATTATGCCTGCAAATTGGCAAAAACATCCTTCGGGACTAGCATTCAATAGAGCAGTAATTAGGAACAAGGGAATAAATCATTCTGGGGCCATAATTAAGCCAGAGCTGGAAGGACAACACTAGGGATAGGGAATCCAGTTAATAATGAGGATAACAGCATCATTTTAAGGACACAAAGTGTATGAGAACTGAACTCCACACAGATTTTCCTGATTTTTTTTTACTTAATAAATACCTGTATCTGTAGTTCAGGAGTTATCACAGAATTAGGAATTTTGGGTGGTTAGTGAGAGAACCTTGAGGAAGAGTAGAAGTTACTAAGGATGAAAAGGAAAACCGGGAAAAGATGAAGAGGTGATATGGAATCACCACCCTCTAAGCTATTCTTTCTCCCAGTCCCAGAGGCTAACCATTGGCATTTGAGGGCTCTAATGCTCAGACTGAGAGACTGACCTTCTAAAGTGACCAATCATGGAAGTGAGGCCTCTGCACCGCTGACAGAGCAGTGTGGAAAACAGTTTCAGGGAGGGGGCTGAGGATGAAGAGCCTAAGAGAAGAGACTTCGTCTATGGCAGTGTCTGTCCCAGTCACTGTTTCAAAAGGCAGGATTAAGCTGGGCATTTGGAAGAGGCAGAAAGGGCACTTACCAGTCTCAGACTTGAGCATGAAGTAAAAGCCAGACTGTGTGTTAGGGAACATTCTATCGTCATCCTGTCCCACTGGCTTTGCTGGCTGTGTGGGACAGCAATCCAAGACAGATTGTCATGAAGAGGTTAGGTGTGGCTCAGCTATCAGACAGGTTCTTCAGAGCAAGCCAGAGACAGGGACACTAGGAGTGGTGAAGAGCCTGACACACCAGGTGCCTTTAGTGCCTCTATTAGAGAAATGCTCGTTTTTATGACTCCCAGTAGACTGCAATTTTATGGAAAAGAAGGAATAACAAGGAAAGAAGATGCCGACTGTATTGCTATGGTCTCAATGTGTCCCTAGTAAAGTATGCTTTGGAAGGTTACTGTCCAGTGTGGGAAGGTGGGAGGTGTTTTGGTCATGAAGCTCCGCCTGCAAAAAGCAGGGAAGCTTTACAGAGGACCAGCTTGGAATGTGACCTCTGCGGTCTTGCCCTTCTGCCTTCTACCATGAGGTGATACAACATGAAACCACTAATTAACAAGGGACCTTCTGACTCCATGCTTTCTACCCTCTAACATGGTAAGAAATCAACCCCCTTCTTCTTCTTTTTCTTCTTCTTCTTCTTCTTCTTCTTCTTCTTCTTCTTCTTCTTCTTCTTCTTCTTCTTCTTCTTCTTCTTCTT
>NC_022018.1:34991796-35005702 GCF_000317375.1 Microtus ochrogaster
CCTCCTCCTCCTCTTCTTCTTCTTTCTTTCTTTTTTTTGAATTAACTAATAATTCTGGTCATTCCTTGGGGAAATCCCATCTTCACCTCCCAAGTGCTAGGCTAAGAGGGGGGTTACCACAACCGCTAGCTTTTATGTGAGGGCTGGAGTTCCAAACTTGGTTCCTTGTGATTACATGACAAATGCTTTTCCCTATGAACCAGTCTCTCAGCTCTGTACCTTAACTTCCGGGACAGAGTTCCGATTCTGATTGGCTAGTCTGGCTGGCCAGCAAGTCTCAGCATCCTAGCACTGGAATTACGGTAACACCTGGAAAAATGTCCTGTTGTTTTATGTGGTCAAGCACTCTGCTGATGGAGCTATCTCCCCAGTTCAAAGTTTGTTTGTTTGTTTGTTTAATTTATTTATTTATTAAAGATTTCTGTCTCTTCCCCGCCACCGCCTCCCATTTCCCTCCCCCTCCCCCAATCAAGTCCCCCTCCCTCCTCAGCCCAAAGAGCAATTAGGGTTCCCTGCCCTGTGGGAAGTCCAAGGAACCCCCACCTCCATCCAGGTCTAGTAAGGTGAGCATCCAAACTGCCTAGGCTCCTACAAAGCCAGTACGTGCAGTAGGATCAGAGACCCATTGCCATTGTTCTTGAGTTCTCAGTAGTCCTCATTGTCCGCTATGTTCAGCGAGCCCGGTTTAATCCCAGACTTTTTCAGACCCAGGCCAGCTGGCTGTTTTTTTTTTTAAATTTTTTTTATTATTTTTTGTTTGTTTGTTTTTTTAATGAATTTAGCAGGGCCATTCATTTCAGCACTAAAAAAAATTCAGCAAAAAGATCCAAACAGTCAAAAATATCTTCACCAATGTTTTGAAAAACATTTGGTTAAAAAAAAAGGTTAAAGCCACGACAATCCAGTGTAACCAGAAGATACCTGTTCAGCATTACGAAGCATCCTAGAGTCTCTGCAGAGCCTTGGATCAGTCCCAGTGTATTTCTTGTGATGGTGTTCATACAGAACCTTAATGTAAGACTGAAATTGCCTTCCTTTGTGAATTAGGGTCACTCACATTTCTAGAGTTTGAAAGAGTCTCTTCCTTCCACATTAAGGCACCACACAGATTCGGTCCCTAACCAGTGTCCACACTCCTTACTAAAAGCCTCATGCTAGGAGCAAATGACACCTGCATTCAGCTCTGGCTAATGAAAATGGCCCTTCGGAATCTCCATCTGAATTTGCCCTGCCTTTGCACAGAGGCTGAACTTCTTTCCAAACGTGGCTCAAACTAGGAAATGACAACAATTATGAGCCCTCTGAGATTTAAATCTGAAACTCGAATTATCAAGCCTTAATAAAAGCCTAATAAATTCCTTTATGTGTTATGTCTGCTTAATTACTCCGAGCCCATCAAGGAAGCCGAGCAGAAGTGCAGTCTGTTTGTTAGCTTTGCAGAAGAGGGGATTTGGAGGCTCTTTCTTCTATATTAAATTTTTATGTTCATATTTAAAACACATATATTAGAGCACTGTAAATCTGAAGTGTAGGTCACTGCTATAAACGTGTGAATAAATTCTCTGAAAAGACAAAACGTGATTATTCTCAACACCGGCACATTCTTACTTCTGCACTCTTTGACTGAAATGGCAGATACCTCATACCTGGGAGAACTACAGATGTGATTCTGTCTCCAGAGCACAGACGATCCTGTAATAGGGGAAGCAGCTGCTGTGAAACAGTCGTTTTATCTGGTGCTGCTGAAAAACGGGGAGCAGCCAGTGTTATTTTCACTATGACAATGTTAATCTTCTGCAGAATTTTCAGAGAAGGGCAATGAGGGTTTGTGTGGTACAGAGGGGAAACAGGCTTTTACAATGTTTTTGCCCAGGAAGATCTGTGACATGATTGGGCAGAGTGGCTGTCCCTGAAGATCATCTTCCTTGATCCCAACACGCTACTTTTACTGCCACAAGAAAAGGGGTTTCTTCTAACTTTTAGGTTTTCTTTAACTTACATTTTTTAATGTTTTAGAGTCCCCTTCCTTCTTCCTCCCCTCTCTCCTTCCTTTCCTTCCCTGTCCTTCCTTTCTTCTGCACTGAAGGTTGAACCTATGGCCTCCTGCAAACAGACGCTTCCAGTACTGAGCTCCAGCCCCGTCGGCCTCACTGATGGGGGTTAGCCACTGCTCAGGTTAAAGTCATGTGTTCAAAAATATGACGGGAACATCGTTCCTCTCCTCTTCAAGTACAGGAGTTATAACAAAAACAAAGAGGCTGATGCCAGGAGCAGCGGCGAGCCTAGAAGTGCTCAGTGCCCTTTCACTGAGACACCCAGATTGTCACACTGGGTTCTAGGGGAGCTGAAAAACCTATTTGCAGGACTTTTAAAACCAGCAGAACTACAGGTAATCAACCCAAGACCACAAGAGCAAACTATACATATCAGGCAGTGTGGACTGGTGCACACACTTGGAGATACAAGCTAGAAACCCACAGGCTTGCCCTTTATGGTCTTTCGCAGGAGTTAGGAAGCAAACTATCTTCTCTTGTCTGTTTTTTTGAAAGGGTCCACCCTGTACCCTGAACTGGCCTGGAACTCACTATGTGGCCCAGGCTGGCCTTCCCTTTTCACCCCACCCTCCCAAGTAAGTGTTAGGATTAAAGATGTAAGCCACCATGCTTGGTTTCCTCTTGCTTCTTTAGAATAATACGTCTTAAACTTGATTTGTGATGGAAGTAGGGGAAGCTATGACTCCCAGTCCTGGTCTGAAGTAGGGCTTTACATTTTGAAAGGCAAATCTCAAGGCTAGACCAGGGACTGAGGATAAAAGCTCTACAACGAAGCAATTAAGTCAAATAGGAGACCCTTAGAGTGGCTATCTGGGTGGACCAGGGTAACAGAGGGCACAATTTCATGAAACAAAACATCATACAAATACAATTCTCTTCATTTAATCTTTTCTTTTCATAGAAACAAAACAATTTTCATATATAACGGACTCAATTATTCCACAACTCTTCACTGCGCAGCTACTGCGCGTTAGGCATGGTCTCTTTCCTTCTGGAATTTACACTGGAATGGGAAGATGAACAGCTTCCAAAATGTGTGTAAATATTAGTGGTGTTATACACAGAATCCCAGATATTCCCATGTCTCATGTGGAAAGCCAGCCTGTGGCATTATTGGGAGATCATGGCAACTCTAGTTGAAGGAAGCAGGTCATTGGCTCACCCTGGAGAGGTGTACTAGGAACTGGGCTCCTCCCTTCTCCTTCCTTCTTAGATGCCATGAGGTGAGCAATTCTCCTTTACCATACTCTTCTGCCATGGCAGCCTTATCACAGATCTGAGGTAACCAGGGCAAATCACCACACTGATACCTCTTAACTGAAAAAAAAAAAAAAAAACAACAAAAAACCCCTCATAACCTCCCCCCTTTAAGTTGCTTTCACAGGGATGGAAAGTGGAAGGATGCGCACAGCATTGCTGTGTACTGAGGAGTGTGACCATTATGTGGTGATCTGACCTGGGCAGGAAGGAACCATCAGAGGTGAAGTCTAAAGGACTAGAAGTCACGAGGCGGGAAGAGCCTTCCAGGCAAAGGCTGGCTGTCAACAGCATGTGGGGATGAAAGTGGAGGTAAGGAACTCCTGGCTGGGGAACAACTACCCAATTACTGTCTGAGCCCTGGTGGCTACAGTGAGACCTAGTCTTAGGGATGTCTGTAATGTCTTCTCCATAGTGGATTAACTGGGGGTGGGGGTAGGGTCGAATGCCCTGACCCTGGTGCTGGCATCCCAAGAGCTGGGGTCCTTTCATCACTGCCCCCAGAGACGTGAGCAGAGGAGCCACACACCCGTCACTCAAGTGCTGCCTGCTGCCAGGCCTTCCCTATTGGATGGACTTCTGGAAACCATCAGAGAAACTAAGCCTCTTCTTTAAATTGCTTCCCGTCCAGCATTTGGTCATGGTGACAGAAAAAGCAGCTGATGCGAGAGGGGAACAAGAAGGGATGCATATGGGATGCACGGGGGGTGAGGGGAGAACCCAGGAGGAGGCTGCCAACACCGTCTGGATGCATACTACCCACAGCTGTGTGCTGCTGTAGATTCCTTCTCCCTCAACAGGAAGTCAGAGTCTATCTGGGAAATAAATTTATCATTCTCAGTTCTATCATATCCATTTCCAATAATACTTCAGAAATGAACTTTATGATGAGATACAGAGGTTACTAAAAATATTTTCAAAAGATTCACAAAAGACAGGTTGTAAGACCTTAGATTAAGGCATTAAGTAAACAACTATCAAGTGTGTTGACAATGGTCAAAGCAAATATATTTGAAACACCAGTTGTCATAAAAAATCTGCATTACGGAAGCCACACCACACATAATTAGGTATATAATTACAAATATATAAAACTAAAAATACATAATTTGTTTATGTTTCCAACTAAAAAAATAACAAATTAAAAACAAAAAATTAAGTGGGAATTTCACACAAATGTTTAGTTATTCCAGCTGAGTTGTAGAGGATGAAATATGTCTATCTCAATGAAATTGCTCAGATTAGAGAGCACTTGCTTGTTGGCAGTGATGAAATTCACATGAAACCCTGAGTTTAGACTCTCTCTGGCTCAGGGAATCTCATAGCAGGGCATAAACCCAACCATGTCCAGCTCTAGCTTCCAGCCTTTATAAAACTTGTTCGAGTTGCCTCCAGGCCTGGGTCAAATGGTAGCAGACTGGATCCCTGCAGAGGCTGGAAGCTGAAGGCAATGGCAACAAGGGCTCTGACATCCTGCCACTGGAGCAAAGGACAAAATGGGCTGGAATAGACAGGTGGAAGAGGGATGACTCACTGCTCTGGGTCACTGGCTGTCTCCAGACTCTAGCTCACCTTGGGGTGGGAAATATGGAAGAAGAGAGAATTTCCTGTCCTAACCGAGGCAGGGATGTATGGATCTGGAAACAGAAGCCTCCAGTGCACATGGGATCCAGTTCAGTAGTCAGTTACACATACACCTGAAGAAATACACAGGATTTTCAGAGGCTCTGTGTAGTGTTCATACCTCTTACAAACACACGCCAAACATCATGCTTATATATATGTGAGCATATGTGTAATGTGTAATTATCTCAGTCCGATAACATATGATGGTAAAACCACAACGAAAAATGAGTACTCGGAAAGAATCTAAGATGAAAGAGTGAGTGACCAATATTAACCTTGCCTACTGTCACACTGCCCCACTGCTGCTGCAAATAAATCACCCCCGAAGAACATTTCTTTCCCAAGCGAACAAGACACACAGACTTGACTGTGAACATTTAATTCACAACAGAAGGATGCTGCAACAGAAGGATGCTGCTTATGGAGTGAGAAGTGACAGTGCGGTCCCTCTGGACACATCAGGTGCTCGGCCTGTTTTCCACAACGATGGGGCGATGTGTGCAGCTTTCTCAGGGACTGATTTCTGTAAGGCTGGTTTAGGTGACAGCTCAGTGTCAGCAAACAGAATTCCCAACACCTGGTCTAAGCAAGTGGTTTGCTCTTCTGAGTGCAGCCTTCAACTCACCTATTTCTATTACTACTATCCCCCACCCCCAACAACAACAAAAGCACACCCGAAAACCAGTCACGCTATTTCTGACCGCCACCAGCAGCAACAACCACATCAAGAAGCACACACCTAAAAACAATCACGTTTCAAATAAGGTATCTACACCAGCCTACAGTCTTGTAACTACAATGTACATTTAGTATAATCACAACCATGAAAAAGAGACCAGCATATACAAGAGAACACTCATTAGCCGTCTCTTACTGTGAAGGCACAGAGCTGGGGAATTTCTACATCTCTCTCTTGTCTAAAACTTGAAAGGGATTGCTAATAGCTTCATTTTACCACTACTGACTTACATTAGAACATTGAGACAAACGTGTGCATGGTTGTGGAGTTTATAGATGACAGAGCAGTTCAAACCTGCACTGCCTGACTTCTGCCAAGCTCTAAGCCAATCTCATTCCACTCTACCTACCCTCACTGTAAATGTCATGACAGAAACAAACGTATGTTTGTGGGGAAGGAGCTCAGTGGTAGGGTTCTTACACAGCATGCACAAAGTCTAGAACCCAATCACAAATACCAGAAAAATAAAAGACAGACAGAATAGGGCCTAGAAGAAGAAACCCATAAACACATAGGAAGACTTATACAGGCTTAGACCCTGTGCTGATGAAGACAGGCAACAGCAACACCAGACCTCTTTTGTTAGGTGTCTGGGTTTCTGATTTCCATTCAGTTCATACTTTGTGACACTTGGAAGGATTTCATCCAGGGCAGGGCTAACAGCACACAGACCCGCTTCCCTCCCAGGTAAGCAGGATCTTCTGGCACCTGTATCCAACCACACAGGTGCTGGTGGCCATGACTCTAAATAGCCAACCTGTGCTCTGTCCTCCTGTGTGTCCACTGTTCCTTTCCATATGGCCCTGTTCCCTTTTGCCCCTCCTGAGTGGGCTGATCTTCTGCCCCCAAATCAGTACTAGGAAGCTTTCCTTTCTTCCCTGCTCACAGAAGGAATTAATGTTCACTTCAGAAAATTTCAAAATCACAGGCATAAAAAAGAAAACAAGATCCCCAGGTTTCTACCCCTACACATAACTTCTACTAACATTATGCTAGATATTTACCAGTCTTGGTTTTTCTAAATAAATGCATACTATTATTTTTATAAAATCGATATCACACATACAGGCTATAATAGTTCAATTTTTGACAAGTCCGTGAAAATTCTTTATCACTATAACATGATTAATTGACCACCTGGTCCTGTGTTATACAAATGTGGTATATTTAACTTACCACCTACTACTGACCATTTTGGCTGTTGCTCACATTTGATTCTTTATGAACATCCTGCAGATTTATGTTTACTCAGCCATGACTTTGTAATACATTCCTTGGCACATAGGATGGCTTTGATTTGCCCTTCTTACAGTTGATGAAATTTCTTTCCCAGCAGGACTAATTACTAATGCATGGGAAATGGGTCTCTTGAACATAATGAATAATCACCAAATTGCACAATGACTTATAAGTGAATTAACTAATTCATTTAACAAATCCTCATTAACCTTCTATACATGCTAGGGACTGGGGATACAGCAGGCAGGCTCAGTGCCTGCTCTCAGAGAGCTTGTACTGCCTCCAGTGGAAGGAAGGGCAGTAGTGGGCGGTGACAGGAGGAACATCTTAGCCTATCAGGGGAAGGATAACAATAGCCTGTGACCACAAGTGGGCGGTGACAGGAGGAACATCTTAGCCTATCAGGGGAAGGGTAACAACAGCCTGTGAGGGATGAAGAGCACTAGTGGGCGGTGACAGGAGGAACATCTTAGCCTATCAGAGCTTTTCCTATCCTCCTAACACCAAATTCTCACTCTTCTGACCACCACATACCCTCATCCCACCTCCATGTTTCCTATGTCTATTTCTAATTTGAGTTGAAGTAACACAGTATTTCATTTTAAAATTCCGCTTCTACCTATGAAAAGAATTGCTAGTGAAAGAAAACAATTTCTTAAAACCACACCCCCCCCCCAACACTGACTGCAAAGCGAACAATTTCGGATGAGAACTCAGTAAAAAAAATAAAATCACTTGGAAAAATGCTTTCTAAATATTTTTATTTTATTTTATTTTTTTTTGATTTTTCGAGACAGGGTTTCTTCATAGCTTTTTTGGTTCCTGTCCTGGAACTAGCTCTTGTAGACCAGGCTGGCCTCGAACTCTATTTTTAAAAACATGAATTTTTATGTTTTTTAGCTTTTGAATATTTGAATTACAATATTTTTCATGATTAACTTTAATTTCAAAACTGGTCAGAAGCAAATTAACCTAGATATTTTTTAAAATGGGAACAACCAAAAACTGCTATTATATTCTAAATTAATTTCATCCCCCTTGTATTTTAATATTTTACATGGTGTAGCTCTTGGCCATCCCTGAAGATAAAGCCAATTTTCCAGTGACTTGCTTTGTGCACTATAGTCAAGTGAACTGAACTTGCCATTATGTCTGGAGAGCTGGCTGCACCGCTACTTTAGGAACAAGGCACACACCTTCCCTAAAAGAGTTAGTGCAAAGGGGTCAGAGAACAAGTAAAACCTTGTAAGATGATGGTCTTTACAAAGAAAAGGCAATTCAGACTGAGTCAGATAAAACTGGCATGAATTAATTAAATTTATTTATTTATTTATTTATTTATTTATTTATTTATTTATTTTTTGGTTCAGAGTACACACTGAAGACCTTAAGTACAGAATGCTGTTGGTGGAAACAGAGACTGCTAAGCCAGCTTTACCCTGAGAACAAGTGCTGCTGCATCTCTTCTTTGTATTCAGCTGTAAGCACGGCAGCTGTGATGGAACATGCCTTGCAATCCCAACGCTCAAAACAGACAGGAAGAGGGTGAGGCCAGTCTGAGCTGTATAACCAAACTCCATCTTGAAAGAAGGAACATATGCTTCTCATTAAGTAAGTTCTATAAGTGTATCTCTGTTTATATAGTGATATGTATGTGATATTTATCTGTTTATTCACTGAATGGACGTACATAAAACATTTCCAATCTTTACTAGTCTTAATTTAATCACAAAGAAAAATCAAGGAGAAAAAGGACTTGGATTATTTCTACTTGTGGAATGAGGAAGCTGTGGTACAGAACAACAGAGTGTCTTGGAAGTGAAGACAGCCAGGAGCATCGTGGACCTCAGCTGTCCAGGGATACAGGTGGATAGGCTCCAACCTCCCCACCTTGCCCCATGGAGAAGAATCCAGATCCCTCCCTTAAATAATTTTAAACATTCAAAGAACCTAGATCATCATGGTCCTATCTTGTTCCTAATTTTTGCTCTTCTGATTTAGGTCCTGTGATTAAATGCACACAGGGAACAAATAAACAAACAACAAAACTCCCCAAACCAAACCTCAAAACACCTAAAGCTAAACATTGGCTATTCTTCATTCTTTCTTCTCACTTTCTTTTGAGATTTATTAATTTCATTTTGTGTGTGTGTTTATGAGTGTTTTTTTCTGCATGTAAGTATGTTTACCATATGCATGCTTGGTACCCACCCACAGAGGGACTGGTGTTAGGGACAGTTGTAAACTATAATATGGGTGCTGGGAATCCAACCTGGGTCCTCTGCAACAGCAACGAGTGCTCTTAACCACTGAGCCATCTCTCTGGCCCCACTCTTCCTCTTATTTATTCTAAGCATACAATATCAATCCTTCCAATTTTTCAATTGCAGAGAAGCTAGATCTATCTTTCACAGTCTGCTTCCTCTGGACGCCTCAGGTTCTAACTGTGGATGGAACTGTTTATTAGAACTATTTTCTAAGCAAAGTCCACTGTTTCTAGGAGGAATTCAGATGCTAGCTGAAAGAACTATACCTACACATAACCGGCATGCAGCATCCTATGATACGGTTAATAAAAAAACGCTGTTGCTGATGACTAGTCAGCTACAATAGAACAGATCTGAGCTACACTCGCCTACACCAGAATGGAGGTAGAAACAAAGTTCAAATGACATTAAATTAATTCATTAAAGTCTTAAATAAATCTATATGCAAGGAATTATTTTTCTTTGTATTTCAGAATCCATGGTGAAAAATGACAATGCTTAATGACAAAAAGAAAATCATATACCTCCATCTTGCCAATGAGGCTGTCAATACAAATGACAAGTGTCAAAACACTATTAGAAAAACAGATTAACAATGTAGTTGGGGGCATACACAAATTACTAAATCATATATATCTAATCCAGATAAATGTGAAATTTCAAAACATCACCTACATCTGAACCAGTGTGTATGAATTATTCACATGGCTTTATATAGTAGAAGGATTAAAAAGGGAAGTAAAGACAAGAATAAATGTTAGAAAATAGTTCCCTGCTTTTCTAAGTCAATGAGCTCCAACGTGCACGGAAACAGGGATGTATTTGCTGCCCCTGTGGACCTTTGCAGTTATGGTCAGGATGGGGCATATGAAGAAGCCCTTGTCTGGAGGTACTTTTCGGCAATGGTCAGAAAAAATACAGGGGAATCAATTATTGAGAAGCCGTCTTTGCCTTCAAAGTGATTTTTGCCTTGGGACTGCTCAGATGCTAGTGGTTAAAGTGCTTACTGAAAAAGCACAAGGACCAGAGTTCAGATCCCCAGCTCCCACATAAAGGCTAGGCAGGTGTGGTGGCTTGCCGCAAACCCAGTACTTGGAAGGCAGAGACGGGGGATTCCCAGTGCCAGCTGCCTAGCTTCTGGAGCCAAATGGGGGAGAGCTACATTCTGGGAAAGCCTTCCTCCATAAATTAGGTGGAGAGGACTGAGGAAGATACCTGACATCAATCTGGCACAGACAAAGGCACGCGCGTGAATACGCACGCGGCCGCGCGCACACACAGATACTCATGTGATTGCAGGAGGACATAAGCATATGACAGGTACAGACAGAAAATGCTCTATAATTTGGGATAGTAAATAAATAAAAATTTGGTATGAGAGTTACAGTTGGTAAAGTCTGTAGGAGGAGTAAGTGCTTTGTGTTCTTGAGAGCTAGGATTTCTTAGGAGACCCAGCTTGGTACCTGCCTAGTAAGTAGAGGCTCTAGGTTTGATTCCCAGAACCTCTAGACTGAAAGAAACAGCTTATTAAGGGAGAGCGAAGGCTGTCATTGGTAGTCAGTGTTCTCTGACCTTGACTTGGTAAATGTTTGCTGAGTGATGTTTGTCAAGGTGATAAATAGAGCAGGGTACCTGCTAAGTGGATTTGGCAGCTGAGAGCTGAGAATGAACTCTAGAGTTGCCTCTCACTCCTTGGCCCCATGCCTGTGCCTGCTGAGTGGCCACTTCATGGCTTGCTAGTCAATGGCAGTAAGAAAACAGAGGCTAAGGTGAGACCATTACTAACTGCCACCTGAAAGTCAACGGCAGCTGTGAGACATACAAACTCCTGGGGCAACTGGCAGAGGTCCAGCCAATGCCTGACACAGACGAAGGGAGGGAGGAGCCTGCTTAAAGAAAAAACATTCTCTTTAACTTGGAGCTAGACTCCAAAGGGGGAAGAGAAGGCATGGTTGGAGCATTGACATGGGGGTGGGCAAAGGAAAGAGAGAAAGGGTACAGATGTCTTCCCTTTCTTTTTGTCTTTGAAGATAGGGTTTCTTATTCTATAGCCCTGGGTTGACCATGAATTTGCTATGTAGACCAGGCTGACCCTGAACTCACAGATGTCTGCCAGTGACGGTCTCTGCTGGAATTACAGACATGTAAAATGATAATACATGTTAAAAGAGTGCATAGATATCTTCAGTAAAGACCACTATGATTACTCAACAGACATATGGATGGAATAAGCAGGACTTGGGCTTTGAAAATGGCAAAGATGACCAGGATCACTGTGTAACTGGGAAGGTGGCATGTTGTGCAGACATGGGACATTCTGGAGAGAAACCATACTTTTCAAACTAAGGCTTTAAATGTTCCATGGTTTTATCAAGAACTAAGCTAGACAGTATAGGAGATTCAGAGAAAGGCAAGATATGGCTCCCACCCACCAACAAAAACAGATGGGTAACAATCCTGAGATATTTCACAGTCAAATGTGAATACATGCTCCCCCCCCCCCCCCAAGGGAAGTGACAAGGACAAAATGTTTTACAAGGAGAGCACAGGACGTGCCAATTCTTTCCTAGTCTATCACTGGTCTTCCTGACTGTTTCTGATACTGTAAAATATATCATTGTGAAGTCATTTTCTGTTTTCATGTTGACTGTAACAGTAGCAGATATTTGAGTTCTCTGGTTTGTGGGAAAGTTGGGGGTCCTGGAGATTTGGTGAACAAACAGCCGAAGGGCTTTTGGTTGAACCCAGAATCATTTTTTTTTTAGGTAGGCAGATTACATTTTTGTTCTTAAATGGCCTTTTTGCCAACAAGGTGGATTCCCAGAACCACGGGGCACGGATACACACTTTGCAGTGTCCGTCCGCACTGAGAGGAGGGCCTAAAAGGGAACAATAACAACCAGCAAGCTATCCTGCCCCTCCTCTGGGTCCATCTAGCTTTTCTGCAACTCTCTAGAGCTAGCTAGGCAGCTGACAGCATGGATTTTTATTGAAGAAATGCTATGACATTTGTTCTAAATGTCACATTTCTCCCCCACCAACTAAAAATAGCTTTTCACCATACCCCTACCCCTAATAAAATTGTTGGCTTGGAAATGACATTGATAAGCAAAATGAAGCATATAACCTTTTCTCCCCTTTTCTATAAATGTTTTATTTATTCCCGAGTAACATTTTGTGTCTTTTGTAGGCTGAGATCAAAGGGACAGAGCCGTAAATTTTACTGCGCCAGTGGTCTCCTGCAGTATGGGATTGTCATTTTTAAAGCACGTCTCTGCCAGGCACGGCTGTCATTTGAGTTGTGATCTAGTGACTGACAGAAAATATCTGTAGAAATAATATGTGTTCTCATAGCCATGTGACATTTTATGAGCAGTTTGACTGTTTTCATTACGCTGATTTCAGTCTGGTGAGGAGGAAGTTGGAAAGCCTGTGATGGGCACATGCACAGCCTGCCAGGATGAAGCCGACAGGACAACCTTGAAATTGGGCTGTTGCATTTAATAAGACCGTGTGGCAATTATCTGAAAGCCTTTTAAATAGCGAGTTGAATGAACTGCATAATCTGATCAATTCCAAGGTCACTAGCTTTATTGATAAGAGTGTGCGGCTAACTGACAGCCTAAGCCCAAATTTCACACAGACACTATGGCAGCTCTTTAGTACTTGCCTTCAATCACAGCTAGGTTTTTTGGTTTTTGTTTTGGAGTGGGGTAGGGTAGGTAGGCCATAGCCCATGCTGGCCTTGAACCTCCTATGCAACCAAGGATGATCTTGAACTTATGATCCTCCTGCCTTCACCTCCTAAATGCTGAGATAATAGGCATGTGCTACCATGATTGGTTTCTGCAATGCTGGACATGGAACCTAGGCTTCCTAAACACTAGGCAATTGTTTTACTAACCAAACTCTAGCGGTAGCCTAATTAGGCTTTAAGACTTAACATTTAGTTATTACAGAAAAATCTCCATTAAGTATACTTTACATCCAAAGTGTTCTCATTAGTAATGGAGTTCTTTTTACAACAGAATTAGAACACACTGCTGGAAGACATGGTTCAGGAGTTTGGACTTTTTTTTTTTAAAGGAAGACAAATAAAGAATAGCTATGTGTTATGCTTGTGACTACAACACCTCCTCTTTTCGTGTTCTTGCAAAGGCTCCATACACAGTCGAAGGAGGAATATTTGCTCTCACAGCTCCGAGTACGACCTGTTGTGTCATTGTGTTGATATTTCCTTCAGATCCCTCAGACCACACCACAGCTCAGAAAGGAATGACTCACATGATGAGTGATGACAGCCAACTCCCCAGCACTTACATCTCACTTGGCATCTTGATTGTCCATGCTAGTCCCCTTCAGAAAGGCAAAACTTGAAATGTTCAGTGGTCTACCATGTTTAAGGGTTCTTCTACGCTGCTACACAAGGCACGCCAACAGAGCCCTAACTCTAATAAAAACTCCTGGGAGGATCTGAGGATCCATAAAGGCTTTGGGATTCAAGGTCCAAAGACATTCACACACAAACTATCAAGATGCTATCTCCATGGTCTACTACTACTGTGTGTGTGTGTTTAGTTTTTAACATGCGTGCTTAGAGGAAAGCACCACATGTTCTACTTTGTTGTAATTCCCAGTTCCCAAGGGTCCACCACACTGTCACTGTCAGTCCCTTTGCTATGCATTTCTTTCCCCTCCCTCCCTCCCTCCCTCCCTCCCTCCCT
>NC_022018.1:35006272-35017505 GCF_000317375.1 Microtus ochrogaster
ACTAGCTCTGTAGACCAGGCTGGTCTCGAACTCACAGAGATCCGCCTGTCTCTGCCTCCCAAGTGCTGGGATTAAAGGCGTGCGCCACCACCGCCCAGCCATTTTGGATACTTTAAAATTGTCCTCATTTTTTTTTTTAATTTTGAAAGCCCAATCAATTTCTTCAAAAGGCATGTAGTAGATGGGTAGGGGTGGCGCACACCTTTAATCCCAGCAGAGGCAAGTGAATCATTGTCAGTTCAAGGCCAGACTGGTCTACAAGAGCTAGTTCCAGGACAGGCTTCAAAGCTATAGAGAAACCCTGTCCTAGAATAAAACAAAACAAAAACAAAGAAAAAAAAGAGAAAGGGAAAAAAAGGTATATAGTAATTATTACTAGAGATACATACAGAATATTTATATTAAAAATACTATAAAAATATACTTAGAGCTCAATAGGACTTTGACTCTATGTTTGATTCAGGATATTTGAGGCATTAAAAATAAATGCTTCTGAATTTACTAAAACAACCACACATTCTTTTCGATCTATAGTCCGTGCAACCTCAATAAAATTAGATTTTCTGTGTGTTTATGAATTTATGTGTAGATCTGTATGTGTATGTAGGTGCACACGTTAACAAGGGTATATGCTTGTATGTGCATGTGAAGGTCAGAGGTCAACTTTGCGGGCCATCACTCGGGAGCCATTTACCTTGATTTTGGATAGGGTCTTTCACTGGGGCTTACTGACTGTGCAGGGCTGGTTGGCTAATGAGTCCTAGGGATCCTCCTGTCTTGCCTCCCCAGCTCTGAAATAGGAGCACACATTGGGCTTTCTTGGGTGATGGGGCCCACAAGGGTCCTCATGCTGGTGTGGCCAGTACTTGACCTACTGGGTCACTTCCCCAGCCCCGGTCATTAAGGTTTTACAAATCTGGTGATTAGCAGCATCTACTGCGTAGATTTTTTTGGTTATTGTTTAAAAAGCTGAATTACAAGTATTTTCCCAAGTATGTGGAGCTATAAAGCGAGGCACAGAAAGACAGCCAAGTTACAGTTGTAAAAATCTAGGATTTTATTGTATGGCTCCTCAGTTAAGACACAGTCTCTTTGATTCATTCATAAACCCTCTCAGATTCCTGCCTGCTTTCCCATCCCCCTCCAAAACAAAACATTTATTAACCAACGCTTCCAACTGTGACAGAAATTACAGTCAGGTTAATGCTACAGATGGTGTAAAAAATGCAATCTAAAAACGTGATTAAAAACTCAGGCTCTAGGTAACTCAGGCTCCTCTCCACCATGGCTGACCAGACATCTGGGAGGAAGGAAACACACGTTTTTGGTTAATTAGTTTGCTTTTATCCATCCCTGTAATTAGAACATGCTTTCCCCCTACTTAATCCTAAGCAGTCATTAGATTTAATAAACCTTTCTAGATTGTCATAAGCAAGAAAATGAATCAGTTAAAAAATAGGCACTAAGCTTTATTAGCAATATGATTGCAACATCATGAGGACAAAAATGTTTCTGTTTAATTATTAAAAACTAAATACATCATTTTCTAGCTTGTTACAGAAAGATTATACAGGGTCCCATACTCCTTCTCTTCATGTTGGTTTATATTGCAGGAGAAACACTTAGCTCCACAGATTTTAGCCCACCAAACAGAAGTGATTATTAATCATTCTTTCAAAAAAAATTAGCCAACAATTAGCTTCCTCTCAGGTCAGTCGGCTTCCCACATGACAAAGGAGAGTGAGTGGCCTCGTGGGAGCCCTAACTAGGGGTGGAGGTGTTGTGCTTTCTCCCCAGGTTCTTGGGGGCTGATAAGAGCACAGCCTGTGCTATTCTTTTCATTCTTACATCTAAGCCTTTGAGTGACAGACAGCCTGATCTTCTCGCAGACAGTCCAACATGGCCGTCTAACACCACATGTCTTACCAGCCCCCGAGCTGCTCAACTGGCCAAGTTGGTGAGAAAGTTAGTTATGCAATGGCATAGCTTTATTTAAAGATGTTTAACTTTAAAATTGTTTTTAAAGAGAAAAGGCTATAAAAAGACACGGACCCAGTTTCCCATGTTTCTACCTGTTGGCTTTCTCTGCAGTGAAGGAAGTTTGTCTTTGTTCTACTGTAAGAAACTGGAATCAAATGACCTTATGTATAAAAAGGTTAGTGTTCACCTGGACTTTATGACCCACTTCATAGCAGGTCCTGTGGGCCTGGCATGAATGGGCATGGCTTCTGCACGCCCTCTGCCTATGTGTTCCTGAAGAAGTCCTTGCTCATGGCTTCTGTAAACATGAATGGTGATCAACCATCGATACGTACAGGCTTCCAAACATGCAGCTCTGAGTCTGGATTAGATAAGAGACGCATAGAGCAGAGCAGAAGGTTTATCTTGGGAGACGTGGTCTTATTGTAACCCAGGACGGCCTCAGTTTTCACCGTGTAGTCAAGGATGACTCTGACCTTCGGGGCTACACTACTGACTGATCCACATCTCTAGGCTAAAAGGAGAATTTGATTATAGGATGATAAGAACTCTGGCTAGGTAGCCAGGTCAAAGACGAGCAGAGAGGTCAGCTTACCACTCCAACAACACTGTAGGGTCTAGAAATGACACTACACATTTTCTTTCTGTTTCATACATTACACCACATTTACTCTGAGCCTACCCTGGCTGGGGTTGGTACAGACTGGGAAGGTTGGGGGGGTAAATTACACATAATAATGCACACGCACATGCTCTGTGGGAATTGGGAGATGAACTCTAATTCTCTCTCTGTGTACATACGTGCAATCTTTAGTGACGATTAGTATTCCATGGCTACATTAGCCATATTACTATTCTAATTTCAGTGAAAAAACTCATGACCCAGGAAATACCTGTTGGAACCCAGACAGACACTGGACTCTGACACGCAAAGCAGTATTTAACGATTTTTTTTTAAACGAGGTAATCCTATTACACACAGTCAGATTCACTGATACAGTCAAATGCTGCCACACTGAATACCTACAGCTGAGAAGTTCATACCCCCACTGCCTGTCAGTTTCTACAGGCATTTATGTTGATCAAAAGTGTTCCATCCCAGTTCACCCCACCTTTCAGAAAGACAACTCTTTGGTTGCCTAGTGACGACAAATGGTATCAAACTACAGGCTCAGCCACAATGTAGCTGTGGGACTTCAGGCTGAGCCTGAGCTCTTCTGGTCTATGACATGGCTTGATAAGCCAGTCTCTATAATTTGAATTTGAAAATTATCAGATTGTACTCTGTCTCTAATTCATAAACTGCAAATCTGTCTCACCGACTTTTGGCCAGGTTAGCAAAATCTTGTTTCTTAAAAGAAGGGTTTATCTGGTCACTGAGTTAGAGGTATGGTAGCTTGGTGGTACACGGCTTCCCTAGAACCTATGAATGCCCTGGGTTTCGTGACCATCACCTCTACCCAAACCACTAGAAATGGGTTAAAGGTCAACTCCCCTGTTATGAAGTCGGCTGAAAGGGCTGCATGCTGAGATGGACGATTGACTGGGGACTGAGAGAGAGTTCTGGTTTTCTAGGACTGTGTAACCAATTACAAAGGAGAAGAAACAATCTCTTTCAATAGCGCTGTTACAAAGCTGGTGGTGCTGAGGAGTCTTTATAAAGTTGTTTTCTCTAAACGAGGAAGGATCAGCTCAGTAAACAAGGACATTTATGTCAGTGGAATAATTTAAAATTTTTATAGACTTTCTGGTTTTTGTCATTGGGGGTTGAGATGAAACTCTGTGCGTTCTCAACAGCTACAAAGATGAAAAGTGGCTTCCTGGAAATGTGGGCTGTGAACCAAGGCTAGCTCTGTAGCTCCCCGTCACTTCACCCTGCAGCCCACACAGAACACGTGCAAGACATTAATCTCATGAAGGCTCCAAATCACCCAAGGGGACATGACCACCCAGGGCTCAAGCTCAGCAAAATAGAACTGACCGTGCACATATGATGAGGTTAAAGCCACTGTGTGAGCTCAGTGGAGGGTAAATGAGAATACTTCAAACAAAAGGGATTTAGACACGGCGATATTGTGGCTTTTTTTTTTATCCCATACCTCAGCAACCTGCACCTCCACCCTGCTACCTGGTCTCAAGTCCTTGAGATTTATTCTGGTCATGTGTGTGTAACACATACCCTTGTTCGTGCACACAGGTGTGTTTAAAAACTAGAGGGTGATGTTAATTGTCTATCTTCTATCTCTTTCCCTTATTTGTTTGAGGCAATATCTCTCGCTCAGCGAACCCAGAGCTCACTTGATTGGCTAGACTGGTTGGTTGGTAAGCTCTGGGGATGCAGGCCCTTCCAGCTCTCTCCCTTCAGAGCTGGGGGTTACAGACACGCTCCACTGTGTCCAGCACGGAAACTGATATCAGAACTCAGGTCCCTGTGCTGGTGCAGGGGGCACATTATCAGCTGCTCCTCTTTGGGTTTTTAGATCTGGTATGGTCTGTCACTAGGATGCACACTCACTGCCTGGCACTTAGCTTGTGGCACTTGCTTTAAAAACAAGAGTGGGGAGGGACCTGGGAGAGGTTAGAGGGAGGAAAGGGAACAAATGAAATAATACGTTATAACGATGGACACAGTGGTGCATATCTCAAAAACTATTACAAAACCCCGTGTGAATTTGCGTGACTTTGAAGCGTGCGCCATTGCGAGCACCACTTGCAATTTTATGCCCACTCTGTGGATTAGAAAATTGAGAATCAAGAAAGGATAGAAGGGAACCTGTTTATGAGTGCATGACTTCGTACGGAGACGAAGTATGGAGCACTGTACAGATTAGAACGATGAATGTGGTTTATGCGTACGGGGGTTTGTGCATGCTCCTGTGTACATGTGTGTGTGTGTGTGTCAATGTGTGGGACCTGTACATGTGTGAGCGTCAACTGAAAGTGTCCTTCCTTAAAGACTGTCTACCTTGTTTTTCCAGCTGACTTCTGTCAGGGGCCTGGAGATTACCAAGTCGGCAAAGCTGTCTGGCCAGCAGCTTTGGGGATCCACTTGCCCCTCCCTCCAGCACTGGAACTGCAGATTCATGCCACCATACCCAGGTCCACTAAAAAAACTTGGGTCTTTTTCACCTTTAGACTGTCTCTTCCCCAGCCCCCTTGGTGCCAGAACAGCAGGCATTTGACATGGACTGTTGTATGTCTTGAGTTGCTCTAGACAGGCTGTCACTGGCCTTTCAGCAGAAAACAGAAACATATACAATTAACCTCCCAAGCAGGGTCCCTCGCGACAGGACTGGAGAATTATGGCATTAAGCAACGGTGTTTGGTACAATCAACAGTCTCTCAGGTTGACTTAATGTGGAGAGGAAACGCATCAGACAATCAGGCTGTAGTCAAGCATTCTATAGGAGAGCACGGCGGTCATTTCATGGTTTCATTAAAGCGCATTTGCTTTTTTGTGTGGCAGAAATACACCCAGAAATAGACACAAGGCTTGTGCAAGGCACCAGCTTAACACCAAAAGCCCAACCAATTAAACACCAAATGCTCGTTCCTCTTTGACGTGTTATTACGCCCATTTTTGTTCAGACACAAGACTTAAGGTGTTGTTTGTGGCTCTTCATCACCCTCACTTTTCTTCAAGAAGGCAATAATCAGAGCCTGGGTGAAAAGATGCGGACAGTAAGATCTACATGGTCCACCTCACACCCGAAAGATACATCCATCATCACAGACATGCTTGCTTTGATTAGGCACTACTTAAAAAGAAAGACAAAAAAACAAAAACCCCCAAACAAACAGACAACCCCCTAAATCTCAACAAACCAGGCAAATTGTAAGAGAAAAATACACTTGGAAATTTATTCCTGTGCCTCCCCCCCCCCTCCATTCAGGACATGGCTAGCTTCTCCTTATTGGAGGCAAAATTGTGTTTTAACTTCGAAGAAATGAAATGTGACTACATGGAATATGCATGTGGATGCTTTCATTTCAGCATCTGAGAGTGAGGACCAGGGTGAGCTGGTAGATTAGTTCTGTCCCTGCATTCCGAGCTGGATGGCATGATGATGTGGCTACATGCTGGTGGATTACACATTCCACTCTGTTATAAGGCAAATTAGATATTTATGCTTCTCTTCCAAACAAAGCAGACATGCTGTCTGGCAAGCTTTTTGTTTTTTTTTTTTTTTTTCTAGTTAGAATTCTTGTGAGCGAAGCTGGTGAGTTTTGTTATCAGGCATGCATGCCAGCACCGCTCCATATAAGCCGACTTTATGGGGGCTGCTTTGCTGTATACACAAGTCAATAGACACATGCTTGTCACCACCCTTTTTCCCACGGCTTTAGAAACTTTCTGAAAATAACATTTCCTTACTTGAATCTGTCCACCACGTAGTTCATACGTACCCTTTAGCGTAGTATTATCATATTTTGGGACTTCCTTGTCTCTGAGGTGTTGTCTGACATCTTGACCTTGTGAATTGATACTATCATCTGAAAGTTCCTGCTGGAGAGCTGTACCACTGAGTTACAAAAGGGAATTGCAAGAAAATCTCCTAATTGTTTATGGTCTTGCTAGTGAGATGAGCAGGGTTGACCAGCCCCAGGAAGCCCCACCCCCCTAGCCCTGCCAACTACAGCTCATCTCTGCTTCCTGCCTGTCAACACAGGTCTGAGAGGTCATAATGTCTGTCTCCAGTGGGTCCCACTCAGTTCTCTAGCTGCCCATCTTCAGGTGCATGCTGGGAGCCACCAGCTCCCTAGAAGGAAGGTGGTGGCTTACATTGATGCTGCACACCCTCGTGTGGTGTGGAAATGGGCCAATCACTTCTGTGAGCCCTTTCTCCTTGGTGAGCTGCCTGCTTCTCCCGAGGATACTGGTGCTTTCTGGGTGCCTTCCCTAGAGCTGTTTGGGGTCAGAGGCGCCTTCCCAGCTACATCATCCCGGTCACAACAGTGGTCCCTTAGCCAGAGTAGAGCAAAGGGGAGAAGAACTTAGAGGTGAGGTTGGCTTCCTCAGCACCTGGCTAGGTATCTGCTGTGAAATGGCAAGGAAGGGAACACCTAATGTGGCCAACTGCAAGGTCTTCCTTCTTTGAAAAGAATTTCAGTTCCACCAGGAGCCAATTTATTTATAAAAGATGATAAAAAGTAATGGCCAGAAAAATGGAACTCAAGGCAAGTCCTTTTATTTTTACTGGAGTTAAAAGGCATGACATTATTACCAAATTTCTAAATATTCTAAATTCTAAGTTTCAGGTCAGTACTTTTGTGGACAAGCTGGGTCTAAGGATCACAGTTTGATGACTGCTGGCCAGCGCCCCCCTGCAGGTCCTGCGCTGGTCTTAAGGCCTGAGCTAGTACAAAGGGCTACTCTTTTCTTACCTATTCTCCAGCATTGACAAGAAAGGTTCCCTACTTACACTGCCAGGTTGCTGCTATCCTGGGCATGCCTGGTATCAGGTTTTTCCTAGTCAGAATGAGATAACATTAGATGTTCTCCATATGAACTAATTCCTACCTGACAATGTCACTGAAGGATTTATTTACTAAAAACTTATTCATCAAGTAACCAAGATGTGACAGGCAGTGAATGGATTCCTGGGACACACTTTCAGTCTAGTGAAAGAAGTGAAAGGTCAACTGAATGTTTAGAATGTCAAAGAGCCACCTATCCTGCTCTGGATGTGAAACCAGCAAAGGCTTCATTGAGATGCCCATGGCTGACCTGAGTCCAGAGGCTTCGAAGCCGCTCACTGGAGGAGGCGGCAGGGTGGGAGAAGGGATGAGATATGCGGTGACATGTGAGAAGACAGAGTGGCTGGAGGGGGATGAACTAGCTCAGCCAAGCTTACACAGACTGAATGAGTGGAGTGTGTGTGGGGGGGAAGCAAAAGGTGTAATTCTGAAGACAAATGTTAAGAAATCCAGCTTGCTAATAACAGGTGTCAGGGGCTATGTTTCTTTCCTGTGACAGATGGCAACATTCAGGATGTTTAGCATCCTTGGTCCCTGGGCATCAAATGCCAGCAGCATCATTACAAATGATATGCCCCTTCCTCCTTCAATATACCCTCTTGAGAGGGTGTTATTAGCCCTGGGTAAGATCCTAATGTAAGTAGATGATTTAGTCAGAGAGTAGACAAGCCCTTTAGGAAGAAGGGCACCAGAGAGACCAAATGAAAGCATTATCCTACGGTGGGTAGAGGCACAAGACCATAATGTGTCTCCTGAAAACTACACCAAATTCCTCTAGTGTCTCTGTATGGTCTTAGTGTAAGTAATTTATACGTAACATAGCCATAAATTCAATTCTATTCAACAAGGATTTATTTAGAGCCTTTTAAACTTCAACTACTTTTCTAGGTTCCTTAAGGGGCATTGGAGAACAGAAGACATGGTCCCTAATCTTGAGAAATTTATAATCTAGCAGCTAAGGTATAATTAACTAAAAACAGAAGGCCATATATAACCCGGCACTTGTCAGTCTTATTCACATGCTCCGTGGGTACATTTAGCCATTAAGTGGATTCTTCTCTGCTCCTTCTCTTGATCTTTCACATTTGGTTTAATCTTCTATCAGAAGAGAACAACAAAGAAACAGCAGAAAGCTAAGAGTGCCAGCAACCCTGGTCTTTCCCTTATTAGAGACTGGGGAAAATGCCATCTTGATTTACCTGAGGGGAAAGTTACATTCTTGCCTATAATGGGTATCTTCATAATTAACAAGGTGTGCAGTTGTGTTCGGGCACTTTCTACAAGCACAGATGTGAAATGAAGGCATCATGAGAATGCTTCTGCACTGGAAGCCATGCAGATAACCTCTAGTAATGGCATCCAGCAGATGCCACCCTATGTTTAGTGCAGGCTGTCTTCTCTGGTGACACCCCTCCACCCCCCAGCCAATGACATCAGGCTTGGTGGGAGTGGTGGGCTTTTGTCTGAAGCGGCATCAGCAGCGAACAGGCAGTGTTCATAAAGAGAATTTGAATGGCTTGATGGTGAGCTTTGCCTACCCCTAAGGAGAGCATGGCTGCCATGGCTTCTCATCTCCCCCGGTGTTTACTCACATTAACTGTATTAGGGGTACCCCCTTTTATTAGTCTGCATTTCTGCTGTCTGAGGCCATGAACTCAAAGAGCAATCCCACTCAGCTTATACTATGCATAGACTCTTTAACCAATCGTTCTAATGAAATTACTGCTTTGTGGAATAAATTAGTTTCTTAAAGTGTTTTACTTGAAAAGAGTCCGGATGATAAAGCTCTCTCAAAAGACAAGTACCTCACTACCTTATCTGTATAGAGGATGGCTTTCGCCTGTTGTTTTGTAGTCTTTTGTGCTCTAACTACATTCTGAGAGCTTTAATAGACTGTGGGAACAATGAGAGTAGCTTCCTTCTTTATGTGATAAACCCACCTTTGGCAAACCATCAATAAGTGAAATATTCATAATTAGTAACAGGTTATGATTCATATGATTTAGAGTTCATATTCATCTATGATTAAATGCAAGTCCTTGTTCCACTGAGAGCAGCATCTTCAATTTGGAACCAAATGATTACAGTAGAGTAGGATTTAGTCTAAGGCTCTTGGAACTTTGAAAGCATGAAGAATTCACGGCTAGCATTGAGTCTGGAGAGGGCCAGGAGAACTATGACTCAGTACTTGGGCAGAAGAAATGTATTTCTGCACCATGAGGATTTCCTCAAAGCGGAGCGTGAGGCAGCCTTTTGCTCCTGCACATGCTGACTGAACACTGCTGCGTTACTGTGCCCTTCCGGTCATGACTCCTGCTTGTTTTCTGGTTTTCTGAAGGATGCGGGTCCATATCAGAAAGAGACAGGATGTGGAGATGGCAATAGTGCTCACTGGTGTGGGCTACCTTAACCTTGAAGGCCTCCAGAAGACCAGGTAAAAATAATTTATTACAGCATCAGACAGCTAGCAAGTCATTCTTCGGTGTGACGACCCTCAGCGCAGTGTTCGCAGGGCAAGTGTGCAGGCTGTCAGGGAAGAAGAGGACATTTCTTTGGCCTAAGCAGTGAGTCATAGTTCTCACAATCCTCTCCACGCTCGATGCTGGCTGTGAACTCTTCAAGCTTTCAAAGTTCTAAGAGCCCTTAGCTAAGCTTTCACAAAGTGATTCCTTCAAAATCCATTTAGACGCTGTAGGAACACTGTTGGCAGCTAACCACGGTGGTCCTCCTGCTATTGAACATGAACAGTGGAGTGGAAAGTAGCCGTTTACCCCATCCCCACAGCACACTGACAGGGTGATGGGAAGAGGGGACACACAGAGCCTCACACACAGTGATGGAAGGAAAGAATGTGACTTTTGTGATTGGTCATAGAACGACTATTGAGTCCCACTTACAGAGAGAGACTGTCCACATCCCAACACTGATCTACTCTGTGACACTAAACACCAGTGGACAGAGGACACCTGACTTCAGCTAATGGCAATGGACAGCCTGGAATGAAAGTGCCTGCTCCTCTCTGATTGGGAGAGCTTCACATATGTCTGGTTGCTTCTGGACGATACGGCAACACTAAAAACTATAAAACAGGACAACGAAGAAAAGTGTATCCCTATGTTTCTGATAAGGTAAAAATGTAGCAAAATAGATGCATTGATCCAATATCAAGTGGTTAGCCCCAAAAGCATATACATGAGTGAACAGGTTGTATGTATGTATTTAGAAATATGTGCTTCTGTTAAAATAATGAAAGAAATATATACCATGGATTTGAGAGAGAGCAAGAGGGGATGCATTGGAAGGGTTGGGGAAAGAAACAAAAGGACAAAATGATGTAATTATATTTTAATTTAAAAAATATTTGAAAAATTGGAGCAGACAGCTCAGCAGGTAAAATGCTTCCTCCACATGCATGACAATGTAAGTTTAATCACTGAAATCCAAGTAAAAAAATGTCAAACATGGTGGCACATATTTGTAATAGTGCTGGAGAAGTAGTTACAGGAGGATCCCTGGAGCTAGCGGGTCAGCCAGTGGAGCCTAAATGAAGAGTTCCAAGCTAATAAGACATCCTGTCTCAGAAGAGAGAGTAGACAGGGCTGGAGGAATAACATCATAGCTGATCTTTGGTTTCTTCCTGTGTGTACATTTGCCTATAAATGCACTCACACACACCTATACATGCACATGCACACATCTATACATGCACATGTACACACCTATACATGCACGTGCACACACCTATACATGCACGTGCGCACACCTATACATGCAC
>NC_022018.1:35017798-35116080 GCF_000317375.1 Microtus ochrogaster
TGTGAGTTCGAGACCAGCCTAGTCTACAGAGCTAGTTCCAGGACAGGCTCCAAAGCCACAGAGAAACCCTGTCTCGAAAAACAAACAAACAAACAAACAAACAAAAAACCCCAAATACAAAGTCACTTATCTTTGGTATCTATAAACTATGGAGGGATTATTTACAAATTTGCTGTACATTTAAGCAAAATACAAGGACTATGGAGGAAGAAGAAAGCCTCCAGCTTCCTGACTCGTATGCTCAAGCCCTGTCCTGAAGGAGAGCAGCCAAGCTCTGCCCTGCCTCCCTGAGCTGATGAAATGATTTGCTTTAAAAGACTTCTCTTTTTATCCTGCCCAGTCTTCACAATGAGTGCCCTGATTTCCAGAGGCACAGTCCAACAGCTTACTTGTTGCTTAAAGAAGGAAATGAAATCACCAGTGTTTGGACCCTAATGGGTTAAAAACAGTTTTTAGCCAGAGCCAGAAACCCTCAAGGGAACTCATGCAAGAAGCAGAATTCAGGCAGCAGGAAGCACGTGCATTCTTCCTTTCACTGGCTCTTCACGGTGACTGGAACGTAGGGGGAGACTGTGTCCCAGTGCATGCACTCACGTGTAATAGACACAGTGCAGGCAATGTAAATCAACATTCACCTTTACAAATGGTAGCACTAGAATTTTAATGGATGAATCTTATATACTATTACGTAGAACCAAAGTACCTATCTTTTTAAGCTTGAGGTCACCAAGATTTTTCTTTATTCTTTTGTAACAAAGCAATCTCACTAAGACAATAAATCCCTAAAAATAGGGTTAACTTGGAAACAGCCTAGCCAGTTGACAGCTGTTTTGAGATCATCCGAGGAGATGTGCAGCCGAGACACCATCCCCATGTTCTCTGCCTAAATTCTAAGTGACAAGAGCGTCGCCGCAGTCAGAACCTGATTCTGTGAGGTTCTGTTTTGTTGTGTCTACGCAGTGCTGTGGACTGGGAGTCTATTTAGAAAATAAAATCAATTAATAAAATGAATTAAGCAATGATGAGTTCTAAATTATTGGAAGAAACATAAAAAATAAATTTTTAAGTAAAAAAATAGGTGAGCTGAATGTTAAATGAGTGATTTTACCCCAGAACGGTTTTCCCAGTTCTCTCCATGCCCTCTAAGAATGACACGTCTGAAGATGACAGCTTCCGAGCAGGTAATATCTCACGCACGTTCTAAGGCTATTGCTCCTGGTGCTTAGGCGACTAATTAAACCTCCTGAAATCACATTTCAAACAGGAGCTGCTGCTGGCTTATTTCTCAACACAAACCCTGAGCGTGTGCCTTCCTTCCCAGGCTTTAGTCCATGATTGATCACTATTACAGCGGGTGCCATATTTTGCATTCTGCGGCATACAAGCATTAATCTTCGCTCACACTTCAATAGTAGAATTCATTAAAACCCATACTTTGAGTCTGGCACACATATAAGAAGATGTAACCACATAGGAATATGGTATTGTTATGACAAAACACAATTAATAAAACATAAAATGTGTTTTTTGAAATTATGGTTTTAATTTGCTACTGTAAGAAATACGCTCCAGAAATGCTGAGCGAGGTAACTTCCCAGGGGGGTGGTAACCCATTCCCTCCCTCCTCTCCATACTGAAGGATTATGATTAATACTAAATCTCCCCTTCTGGAAAAGGCCCTAGTAAATTTCTAAAACCAAATTTGAAGTACTGATAAGGATGGAGGCCCTACATTTGGAGTCTACTCTCTCTGGCTTACGAATCCCTATTTTGCCTTTCCTGGCCCCTCTTCTTCCTTAACATTATTACCCAGCAGGGGACAGAGCGCACAGAGTGGAGCCAGACAGAGGCGGCACGCACGAGTAGGGCCAGCTGCCCTGGCGACCCTGCATGCAGATGGCCTACATTTAGTGCAAGGAGCTCAGGGCACAGAAAAGCACCAGTGTGCCACTTGCATTAACCCATGTTTCAAGAGGCAACTGGAGAAGAGGACGGCAAACACAGGGCCTGTGGTGATGGACACGCGCCACTCTAAATTCATGCGAGAAGCCAGCAGAACGTGGTGTGGTCATGCAAATTGTGTGCACAGTCTTTTGCTTAATTCCCCAATCTTCATAAACAAATGTATGGGGGGAGGTTAGCAGAAGTAAAAACAGCATTAATGGGTTGCATATTAATATTTATGCTTTACTATATAAAGACCTTGCGTATATTATGACTCTGCCTTGCAAGCTGAATGAATAACTAATGTTACATTATGTATGGGTACATATTAAGCAGACATGTCTACACTTTCTTAGTTCGGGATATGATTAATGCAGCCTATCAGAAGCCAGATGGTGCAGAACCAGAGGCATCAATCAAAATGAAAAGACCACTGCGTGCTATCCACAATGAGGTTCTCACAAATGGAGATTCTGTTCACAGACCCTAACTGGTAATAGGCAGAAAACGCCAGGAACATAGCTGCACTGTCCCACTGGGATAAAAACTGGTAGCTGAGGCCCGGCTGTATAGAAAATCTGGTGTGGGCAAATTTAGCCTGGAGTACTCAGCACCAGAGCCGAGGAGGCCTGGACAAACCAACAGCCCATCCTTCAGCTTAAAAAAATGAAGCAGCAGCTTTTAAATTATTTTAATAATGTTAATGCTGATGACAGATTCTGTCAAACAGCTCCCATCTCCCATCTGATTTCGGATGGGACAGTGCCACACAGTAACAAAGCAGCTGCCACTGCCCGTCCAACATGGAAACTGGCATCTCACTTCTTTTGGATGGGCTTTATTATAAATAACCCCAAATGTTTCAGTGTTACTTTGTAGTCTTTTTCCATGAATCTATGGGCAACGGTTTGAGGCTGTTAGTGTTTAATCCTAATGACTATTTCTGGGGCAGTTGTAGAAAGGTGGCTGATGGACATTTCCTGTTTCTTTAAAGGCTTTACATCAGAACAAGTAGAGAAACACAAGATGCTTTGTCTCTGTAAAGGAATCACATGTGCTTAGAAAATGTTAAATGATCCCTATGCACTCTAGGATTTCACACATACACACAAGAAAATAAATACATAGGAACTGCCTCTCAATAGCCACTGGAATTCTAGTTTTGGGGACAGAGACGCATGTGCAAGCGAAGAGAAAATCCCAACTAATACAGCTTCTTCCAGAATGGTTCTATGGCAAAAACGTTGAGATACTTAAATGGTATTTAAAGTCACAAGAATAAAGGTTAGTAAAAGTGAAAAGCCTTAATGTGTTATATAAAGATATGCTCCCTGTAATATAAAAAATTATATTGTGACGAGCTCCACCTGCCAGGGACGGTCTGGAAGGAGAGCTGTCTTACTTTATGGTTCGGCAGCATCAGTGACAGAAGAACTGTACATACTAACACGGATAAGTCAGACGTGTGCATTTGCAGAGGTAAAAGCAATGACATCTCCTTCTGTCTTCACTGTGCAGTTCCGAAACAGGGCTGAATTTGTAACTTATGTAAGATATTTTTTTCAACTATCTTCTTCCATCCTAGGAGCATTTTCATATGAGCACTGGTATAGGTTCTGTGTAGACATAGGTTCTCAGCTGGGTGTCGCAGGGCCACATACATAACTGATCCCTGTATGTGACCTTAGCTAAATGACCCAGAGGTGATAGAACTGGTTTCTTTAAAGGCAAACATTTAAGATTTTCCTCCCTCTCTCCCTTCTTCCCCCTTCCAATAATGCAGCAGAGAGATGTAATTTTGTCTTGAAGATTATTTCCTTAGGGTAGATTTTTCAAAAGCTGAACTACTCTGCTAACTCATGTGAACTTTAAGTCTCCCTCTAAAATTAAGGTTTGCATCCTATACTGTATACTTTTTAACTTTACAGGGAGAACAATGATTTATAGCTATTTGAATTTATGTTGCTTCAGTTGTCAGCTAGCTTAGAAATTTTTCTGTGGCTACACATTTTCATTTTAAGTCTTATTGATACTCTAGAAAATATATGCTATCTATTCATTCAAATGATCAAATCATGGGGCTGGAAAGATGGCTCAGCAGTCAAGGGAGCTTCTTGTTCTTGCAAAGGACCCAAATTCCATTTTCATCACCCATGTCAAGTGCCTATAACTGTAACTCCAAAGGACCCAGCGCCCTCTTCTGGCCGCCAAGAGGACCTGCACTCGTGTGCATATGCCTCCGAACAGACATGCATAAACATACTCACATTATTTTAAAAAATATTTTATAAAAGAATCACAACATGCATTATTTTGGAATATTGAAATTCTCATTGCTTGAGAGCAAAAAGTTGTATTTCTTCAAAAATATTTATGCCTGGGCATGATGGCACCTTTAATACCAGTCCTTGGGAGGCAAAGGCAGGTAGGTGGATCTTTGTGAGTTCCAGGCCAGCCTTAGTCTACAAAGTGAGTTCCAGAACAGCTGGAGCTGTTACATAGAGAAACCTTATCTCGAAAAACTAATTATATATATATAAAGACTTTCCCTACTTCAGGCAGGTCTTTTCTGAAGCAACTTCAAATCATGCAACAGAATTAAATGCTCTGGCCCAATCAACAGTTTCTGGCTATGATTTCCCAGTATTAGGAGTGTTACATGGGAGCTGATCTTCCCAGGAAATAAGTCTTTGTTTCCTGGGTACAAAAACTAGGGCAGTTAGCATCTAAATGCTTTTGACTAATTTATGGAGCTGTTTCTATTTCAGTAAAGACCCCACAGGTAAGAAACACACATGACAAGAAAGGAAAGACTAGTAACTAGTAATGTACAAAAGAATAACAAGTGACCCCACAAAAAATATACAATTACACTGGTTTAGATACAACGTATAATTTAAGAACTAGGTGTAAACCCTGGACAGGAAGTTACTATCACAAACAACTGGGATTACTGAAATTCAGCATTGTTTATGTTAAAGATGGAAAAAAAATTGAAACACAAACAGAGATATCCATATCTCTGACAAAGTCACAGTCTTTTCAAAAGAAAGTGGTATTCACTACTTCCAGCGCTCCCTAAAGATAATGGTAGTGTATAAAAGGAAGAGGCCTGGACCCCTCCATGAGACTGACATGTGAGATTGAATACAGTGTCTGCCCCTTGTGTATGCCACATAAACCTGCTACCACTGAGTCCTTTATTTTTGTTCCTATGCATGTGTTGTATGTAGTATGTCTGTCTGTCTATATACCTACCTACCTTGTAGGTATCCCGTGTGGCATGGAACTTGCCATATAGACTGGGCTGTCTTAGAATTTACAAGATCTATCTCTGCCTCCTGATTGCTAGGATTACAGGTGTGCTGCCGCTAAGCCTGGCTGGGAACGTCTGAACTTCGGAACAGTTTACGCACTACCCTAAATCATAAGTAGTGTTTGGGATCACATATTTTTTTTCAGAAACTTTTAGTGTGTGTGTGTGTGTGTGTGTGTGTGTGTGTGTGTGTGTGCTTACCAGGGTGAGGCACGTGGAGGTCAGAGGACAACTTGTGGGACATAGCTTCCCTTCTATCATGTGGGTTCTAGGGCTTAGATCACCAGGGCTGGAGGCAAGCATCTCTCCTAGCTGAGCTGGCTGGCTGGTCTGAGGGATCACCTCTCACGGGAGGTAGGGCATGGGAACGAGGGCTAAGCGCTCTTACAGCACTGATGGTCACCGCTAACTGACAGGTGGTTTCTGCCACACCTTCACATTGCCACCTCACCACCCTGGGCCTAACCATAGTATTTGGGTGGTGATGGCAGCGGAGAGGCTGTCAGGAGGCAGACACTACCACCAGCTCAGCCCATCCTGGGCTTCCTGCCAGCAGAAAAGAGGCAGGTTACACATGCTGCATCTGACTCAGGATCACTCAGGTCTATAGCAGAGTTCCTTACATTTGTTCCACCTGCCACCCTTTTCCCTGAGAAACTGTCACATGACTCCAGGTATTTAGGTACATGAGAGAGGTCAACTGATAAAATGCTTACTAATGATAAATCAGAGAGAAATGTATTTTTAAGTAATTTGTGGTATATATGTAATTTTACTCTTCATTAAGGCTGAAAGCATATTTGCATAATAACAAAAGTGTGTGTTTATATATTTTGCATAAAGAATTAAATCTTGGCTGAGAGTTTGGCGCTATAGGATGCGAAACACCTTCAACATTTTTTAGTTGATTGATACTTTATGATCCTCAATGCTGAGAATGTTGTTTTGAATAAATCTGTAGCACAAAATAGCAGAAGTACATTTAGGGCAATTTTCAGAAATTACTGGGAATACCAAAATTAATTCTCTCTCTCTCTCACTATATATATATATATATGTATATATATATATATATGTACACACAGAGATATACGCATATGTGTATCTCTCTATATATATACATATTTGTGAAACTCAGAAAATTTTGAAATCAAACACTGTAACATAATACAATCTAAAGTTGTACCAATTTGAGATGTATTTGCTGAGCAATGATGGTAAGAGAATATTAAAAGTCACTGTTTTTTATGGTTAAAGTAATACATATGGATAAAGGCCAGACAATTAATATGTACAGTAAAAACACTGCAATCCACAGCATGGAGGAGCTCGGAACTAAGCTGAGTGGTTTCAGGCAGTGTTTGTTGACACCACGTGGTAAGATGGCACGAGCTGTACAAAGCAATGCGGCTGCAATGAAGTCATGAGATGCAACATGGACTAGTACATGAAACACAGTTTAGTTTGAATTAATTTTCTGTCACAGCACATTCAAGAAACTGTGTGTGTGTGTGTGTGCGCGCGCGTGTGTGTGTGTGTGTGTGTGTGTGCATAAGCTGGTGCACTTGTCCATGGCCAGACATATGGAGGCCAGAGTTTGATGTTAGGTGTGTTCATCTATCATTTCCCACCTCAGTTTTTGAACAAAATCTCTATCTGAATGTGGGCTTGCCATTTCAGTAGACTGGCTTGCCAGGAATCTTCTTGCTCTTTGCCCCACCTCTAGTAGGGGTCACATATGTTTGCTTCCATGCTTGGCTTTTTATACGTGCTCTGACAATGCCGACTCAGGTCTCTTGAGCCATCTCTAGCCTCTGGAAAACTTTTATTCTTGTCAATTTTTTCTTAAGCTCCAAACTCATTAGGCAACTGCAGTTTAAGAAGCTGCGGGCTCCACATGGAGCTGTGCATCATTCGGGCCACTATCACTTCTGCAGAGAGGATGCTTGCCCTTGGATCAAAGCCAGTAAACAGGACATTCACATTTAGTTTAGTAAAATCAAGGGCCTTATTGAAATGTTCCATCTTGTTTGCTAAAAGGTGGGGTATACTAGAGTTCTGGGCTCCAGAGTAAATGGAAATCAAGGGGCTCTCCAGACTGTAAATATTGGAAAGCCACATTATCTAGAAACAAAAATAAAAAAATAACAGTAGAGGGAAAAACACCTACAAAAGCCAAACACTGTGTGGTAAAGTGAAAGCCACACCAGACTAGGTGGCAGCTAATCTGAATTTAAGGTTCACATCTAACATTAAGTAGCCAACTGTGTGTGGGCCTCTATTTCAATACAATACAGAGCAAGAAGAGTGATGGGGCTGTGTTACACTGACCCCCTAAGCCCCCAGCCCATCGCAGAGCTTTTTAAAGACTCCAAATATATACTATGTTATTTTTACTGTATTTAATAAGCCACCAGCCACCAACACACCATATAAAACTAGTAATCATGCTTTGGATTATTCCTAGAATTCTTAGTACTGGGCATTTATTTATTTATTTTATTTACTTATATTTACCAATTAGACCAGGAACATGAACTATCTTCCTCTAAGTGGATGGCTGAACCACACACACACACTGGGTACAATATGTCAATGCACCTTCGTGCACAGCAGCACAATTCCAAGGAATTCTGAGGGCTCCCCCTGAACTCCCAGTCAACCACAGGCCTTTCTGACTGTCGCGTCATGGAGAATCTCAGTGCTACTCTCAACTGCCTTGTTTTCAAAAGCACCAGAAAAAACTGAATGGCTCAGAGAACCAGAACAATATTTTTATTTTTTTCATTAGATTTCCAGATGGCTAGATTTTGAAACTCTATTTTAAAGACCCTGGCGATGTTTCTGAGTTCTCAGTCACATGCTTCCTTTAATAACAGCTAGATTATCTCAGTGCTAATATTCCTTTCAAGATAAAGAAGCATAGTAATAAATATTTATTGATGGAGTTTACAATACTAATTACTATAACAAGGAATACTTATGGAGCCTGCTTTGCTTTCCAAGACTGTGCTTATCTCTTCAACAGACATTCTCTTGTTTAATCTCTATAATTATCTGTGGGGTAGGTACTGCTTTGTTGCTCCATTTTAGAGATGGGAAAGCCAAGCCTTAGAGAAGACGAGTTATGCATGCTGTGCACATAGCAAACCACAGGTTCAAAACCTGGGCACACTGCATCTCTACTATGCAGAACAGCTTCGGATTTTACTAATGTGAGTTTTTATGATGGAGTAGTCCATTATGCTGTTCAGTGTGCTCTCATAGAAGACTATGGAGCATGTAGTCTATTTAGAGACTCACCCCAAGGAACAGCCATCGCTCCTGAGTGATACACTTTCCATTAGCACAATGTAAGAGCTGTGCACTTAGGTATTTGCCTTCGCTTCCCAGAAGCCTAGGCTTTTATTCATAACTGTAGCTAGGACTCAGATTTGGTTAGCAATATAGCTATTATTATTATTACAATGCCTCACATTATCCAACCTGTCTTAAGACTCAGTGTACACCTGAAGATGACCTTGATCTTCTGATCCCGCTGCCTTCATCTTCCGAGTGCCCCGCCACATCTACTTCGTGCATACTGGGCAAGCTCTTTACCGACTGAGCTGCATCTCTGCCTATTAGTTTACTGCAGACTTTTAATATAAAGAATTCTAAGCTTTCTTTGGACAATAATGAAAATATTTTAAGTATTAAATGTCATGTGTTGGCCACACAGAATTCTTTTTTAATTATGATATTTTATGAGGCAGTGAACTTTAAAAGCAACATTAAACTCTGACTTGTCAGGAGAAAAGTTTGCTTTAACATACTGCTAGAGATTCTGTGAGTCATGTTAGTCTAGCATGAAGCTGGGAAACAGAAAAGACAAACAACTCAGAGTTGTCTAGGTGGGCAGCAAAGCATGGCTTTGAAGTCAGTTCTTCAGACTCTGTCTACCCATCTTCTAGAATGTCAATGAGTGATAATATTTGTATAAAAATAGATCATAAATTCAATGATAAAAGTTTCCTATATTGTTTATAAAACAGTATATGGCATACACGCACATGGGATTCCCTAGAGTTTTCAGGGGAAACTCAAATTGTCCAGTAACATCAAACAGTTGTAATATTTTTATATGTATTACATCTGAAATCAAATATGTATAATTCAAATGTCAGGGAGATCTTAGCTATAGGTAATACTGTTCCGTAGATTTCTCACTGGAAATTTAAAATGATTCAATATGACCAAGTATTTCTACTATGTCTATGTGTATGTCATTTCAAATTAAATACACACTTTTCAGATGTTAGTAAAACTTTTAAATATGGATATTATTATTGTGCAATATTGTGAACATTTCTCCTCTCTTTCTGCCTCCTTTTTTCTCTCGTAGAGAACACACTAACCCTCTATCCCTCATACCTCAGCCACTGCAAGGTGATGGGTTCTGCATTCTCAGACCTTGAGGTAAAAACCTTCACTGGGTCAGGCACAATTCAGGGAAGTAAATGTAGCCCAAGTCAATTTCATTGAATAATAAAATTTCAGTTAGCTTTTCTAGAACATAGATCTCTCTTCCTCATTTTTGACAAAGTGAGGACCAGCAACAGTTATTTTGGTATCTCCAAGGAGGTGAGCCCAACAGTTGTATTATCAACGAGTGATCCTCAATACCAAGATACCACACAGAACAAAATGCCTCATCAAGTGAGGCATGCTGGTGCCTGTGACTTCAGAGTCAACTCTTGCTTAAAGCAGAAACAACCATGATAGTCTGTTAAGAAATCTGATCAATTATAAATATAAAGCATCACCGCTTATTAAGAGCACATGTTGATTATTTACAATAAAGTTCTAAATAAAACATTGAATAAGACAATTAAGTTCCTAAAGGAGGAGTGACATCATCAGACTGAGTAGATACACTCAGGACTGCCATCTGAACAGTATCAGTAGAGATCAGTTGTACTTGAGGGGCAGAGAGCAGCACTGCCACACAGGGGTGAGGCAGGATAACCAGGGAAAGTGATAAGATTTAGGGCAAGTCCAGAGCAGTCAGCAAAGGAGTGGACTGCGCATGTAGGAGAGGCTGAAGCTTGAGTGATCAGTAAAAAAACTTTATATGAAGCAATTTGCATAAATTCTTCTTTTTAGAACATTCAGGAACAAATCAACATTATATACATGTATAGGACCCGAGCATCAACACATTGTAAGGCACCTGAGAGGATTCTAATCAGCTATTAAGGCTAAAAATTCCTGGAGCACAGGGAGCATCTTGCCACTCTGAGGAGTCTATAGCCTCTTTACATAGCTGCAGAGGAGAACAAAAGTACTTTATAAGTTATTACATATAATTTTATATAAAATGGAATAGGAAAGATGGAATTTAAATTTGGAATATCAGAGTTGTCTATATAAGCCTTTAACTTTCTTGCATCAGTGTGGACCACAAAAGTGGAAGATAAAGGTGAAATGCATGGCTCAGATATTCACATCAATAATAACCAAGTAAGAAGTCAGACCTTTAAAAAGCATTTTGCTCCATCCTGAACCATACTCTTCCCCAGGAAATCATCATCCTCATTCACACTGAACATCTACAATCTGTTGACATCTCATGAATCCAGAAGGGACACAGACCTTGCCAACACGGCCCCTATCCTCGGAGAGTTCACAGCATGAGAATGGGAAGCAGAGCCTGGGGGGAAACAGGGAAGCAGAGCCTGGGGGGAAACAGGGAAGCAGAGCCTGGGGGGAAACAGGGAAGCAGAGCCTGGGGGGAAACAGGGAGAGCCCCTGGAACCCTGGGAGCAGGTGAAAGCACAGGGAAATGGGGCAACTTTCAGAAGGCAGAGCTGACTGAATTAGAAAAGATATAACACAGACCATGTCAACAGAAGCTTCCAGAAATAAAAAGTGGGGCACGCAGACATGGAGAAAGCAGAGTAGGAGAGGACATAATTTGGCAAGAGAGGTATAAGAAGATAGGAGGTCAGGTGCTACTAGTGGGGCTGGAGAAATAAATGGCTCAGTGGTTAAGAGTGTTTACTTCTGCAGCAGAGCACCCAGGTTTGGTTATGAGCACCCATGTGCTAGCTCACAAACATCTACAAATTCTTTCAGGGGATCCAATTCCTTCTTGTAGCCTCTACATGTACCTACATTATACATGGTGCACAGAAGTTCATGCAAGCACACACACACACACACACACACACACACACACACACACACTAAGAAACAGGAATCTTTTCTTAAAATTTACAAAAGAAGTTACTAGCTGGGGCTTTGTTCTGTAAATGACGTAGGGCCATGAGGTATTTTACAATGGAGACAAACATGATCTGGACAACAGGTTACGAGTCTCTGTTTGTGAAAGCAGTGGAAGAGTGGGCTGGGTTTGGGAGAGATCATTGAGAAGGGAACAGAAATACTGGTTTGAGAGAGGAGAAGGTCACACGAACACCGTCAATGGCTGACACAATGGCAAGGACACAAAGAGGAGGAGGTCAGATCTGGGACAGAGAATAACTCGGAATGATTTCTGCTTGGTGCTCTTTGGTGAGATGATACACAGCACACGTGAGCCAGTGCTTCACTGAGGAGCCTGGCCGTATACCTGGACAGAGGTACCACATTTGAGTGGATGCTCTCAAGTTTGCTGTATGGATGCCGGGATTTGTGGGAGCTGGTACAGTGATAATGGCCAGCAGAATCAGAGAAAGAGAGAGAGACAGAGAGAGAGAGAGAGAGAGAGAGAGAGAGAGAGAGAGAGAGAGAGAGAGAGTTCAATGAAGAGAAATCTAAAAAAGAGAAGGGAAGACCCCCTGGTGGCATGTGTTAAGACTCTTATCACCTGAATTTTATGAAACTTACAGACTTAGCTAAGTGTTTCACTACCTTGAGGGAAGTTTTAAGTACAAATCTCATAGATTCAGACATTATTATGAAAACACAGGTTGGAAAAGATCTTCCATTCAAGAATAAAGAACATTTTGCTCCATGTAAAAATGAACACATTTGAATTCCCACTGCCAAATCTAGGTTCAAACGTCTCCAGTACAAAAAAGGGGGTCAAGTAAATTAACCATCAGTCTAGAGACCTAGCTCAGCTCCCCTAGACCTCAAGTGTTAGTGGCTGCTGGCCTTCAGGGCACTCATTTGGTGACAGCCTGGGAGCAGGATAAATCTGCTGTCCTAAGCCTCACCTCAGGAACAGGTGGCGTTTAACAGGAGACACTAGCTTCGCCTCAATTTTGAGAGCAAACTTTCAGGTTTTGACCTTATCTTTTCCAAGAAAGTAAAAGGTGATTGTGGAATCAGATACACACATTGGCAAATGGACCTGTGGTAAATGGACCTCTGTGATAGACTAAAGTGAACTCCAGCCATATTTGGCACTCACAGGGGGAGAACAGCAGTCTTCCCACAGGGCCCCGGGAGAGGTCTGGTTGTGCTGGGATGGGCAGGTTCAGACAACTCCG
The DNA here is from genome assembly GCF_000317375.1 of Microtus ochrogaster. NCBI lineage: Eukaryota > Metazoa > Chordata > Mammalia > Rodentia > Cricetidae > Microtus > Microtus ochrogaster. The sequence goes on from NC_022018.1 coordinate 35,030,537, forward strand.
GCCCACTCCACTGTGATTAAGGCACTAGAGAAGAGCTGTCATAGAGTCGGGTTATGCCAGCTAATCTCATGTTAGCTGAGCTATGTGACCCTCAGCATGCCACTACCTTATGTACCATCCACACATCTGCCAGTCTTCTCTTACGTAGTCCTACTTGTTAATGTTTATAAAAACACTCCACATTTTTATTTCATGTCTCTTTTTAAAGTAACTACATCAGTATTGTGTCCTTTTAAAATTGTAAAAGATTGAAAGAGATACCTATGTCATATAGAAATATTGAAATACATGTCATCAAGTTAAATGAAGTCTATTGCAAATGGCTGTGAAAGAATCTGAAACTCAAACCCGGCTTAAAGGAGCAGAGCCCATGTTGTAAAGAAGATGCTCTTCAGGCCATTTCCTGTGATTCTGGAAGAAGACGTCAACTCCTTCAAGCTCAAGTCCAAGTAAGGAATTCATAGTACTGCAAAACAGAAGCCTTTAACACTTTATCCTCCCTAGAGAGGAAATATACTCAGCAATAGTCCAAGAATGCATTTGTTGTAAAAATCACAATAAAAATGTAAACCCCCAAAGGTAAGATGAATATAAAGCCTGTGTAATTCTTATTAGTATCCTATGCAGACTATGTAGAATAATACATAGGGACCTTTGGGAAAAATTTCTCAGGGGCAATATTTCGATAAACCCTTTCAATGTAAGATTTTTGGTTTTATGAGTAAAGATTCTTAAATGTTTAACCTAAGTTCCAGAGGACTCGTTTACTGATAAAATGAAATCAAGCATTTTGTGAAAAGGTCAATGTATGTAGGGGACTTGGGGTAATATGGGAATAAGACCACAGAACCCCAAGGTCTATGGCTGCTGGATCTGCTACCCAGGAAGGACTAAGAGTCCTACAATGCTCTGCTTAGGCTTTGGAGGAGGAAACAGATGACTGTTTCTCCAGCAACTCAGATTCACTCAGCACTTCCCATTTGCCACTGTGCTAGGTATGGGGAATGAGATTCAGCAGGAGCACAATCACGTTCTGATAACTCTATTGTACTAGCAATCATATTTATTGACAACGTACTGTACAGTAAGTATCAGTGGTGGGTTAGCACCCTCGTTCGTTGTAGTAACAGCTATTTACTAGGCAGCTGCTATGTGCTGTGCACTATTGTACTTTATCCATTGACAGTCCTCTCAATAGCAAACTTCATGGATTCATTCTTAGTTACTTTGCTATTGTTGGGATGAGACACCATTGAGACCAAGGCAACCTATAAAAGAAATATTGATTGGGGCTCACGGTTCTAGATGGTTAGAGTACATGACCATCATGGCAGGGAGTATGGCAGCAGGCAGGCATATATGGTGCAGGAGAAGTAGCCGAAAGCTTATATACTGATTCATAGGCATGAAGCAGAGAGAGAGCTAACTGGAAATGGCATGGGCTTTTGAAAACTCAAAGTCCGCTCCACCAGTGATATGCCTTCTTCAACAAGGCCATACCTAATCCTTCCTAAAGAGTTTCACTAACTGGGGACCAAGCACTCAAAGCAGAACACTCAAAGATACACTTTCCCTGCATGGGTTAGAATCTCTCATCTTGATGTGCACCACTCGAACAAGCAACATCTCTTATCTTTCACGGCACTGTATAAATTCATGGTGAGACATGGAAGAGACAGCATGGTGGCGTGAAACAGAACGGTGCTCTCGTTTTATAGAGGAAGAAATGTAGGTGAAGAGCTTGCATCTTGTCAATATCACGTAGCTAGTATGTGTAAGAGTCAGAGGCTTGTAACATGGAGATAGCTATCTACAACTAAACACCAAATCTTATTTTTAGGGTTATTTATAATACTGAGAAGATACACTCACAAGAGTAAAAGAAAAGATTAAAAAAGTTAGTTGACACAGTGTGTCAAGTGTGAGGAAATAAGCTCTAGCTCTGCTAGAAATATGACAGAGAGAATCGAGTAGAGTGGGCACCTGATGATACCAACAATGACTTAAAATGCACACATCTAACCGCCAGACATGCTTCTAGTGCTTTCTTACAGGTAGGTAATGGTGGTACAGGCATGGGATGGCATATTTACAAGATTCTATGGTACAACACTTTAAGATTAAAGGACCAGAAACCACTCCAAGATATGTCGATAAGAGTACTCTTAAATACATATGGTCAACATCTGGTCTGGAATATATTGCTACTTTTTGCAAGAAGAATGTGACTGTTCTTTACGTAATGATCAAAACAATCTCCATGATACACTGTAAAGTGAAAAAAAGAAATATAGGCATTTGTAGTGCTTTAATGTTTAAATTTTAAAAAGCATGTATCTATATTGCAAAATAACTCTAGAAGCATCCACACAAAACCAGAAACAACTGTTGCCTTTGGAGAGGGGCCTAGGAGCCTGCAGGAAAGGACCAGCAGGGAGACTTTCTTTGAATATGGTGTGGGTACATGTACTGTCTGTTTTATAACTGAAAACGAAAAACCATCTTCGTACAGTCTCCCACAGCAGAGCGTATGCACGATGACTCACCCTCCTGAGCTGTCGCCATATCCCCACGGTGTGCCCCCCACAGAGCCCCAAACCAGAACGAGAGGACTGAATTTCAGCACGGCATATGCTGTGGGATGAGGAGGAAACACCCTGCATTCTAAGGTATGAATTATGCTCTTCACAGTAAGAAATAAACTACCCTGAGTTCAGGTCTTCTCCCAGTGGAAGGCGAGGAAATGTAAGTCAGGGTCCCAATTCTCAGGACCTCACAGTACAATAAGGTGGACATGCGACAAAGGAAAAATAAATACAAAGTAATCCTTGCTGCCACCTCACTCTATGTCCTGTAGGACTTCAAGCATCACACCTGCTCTGTCAAGAAAGAAGAGCATGTAGTGCCAGATAGCAGAGACACACAAGTTACAGCTGCAGGAGAAAATCTTCCTTGTGTATTAGACAAGATCTGAAAGAGGTAAAACTAATGTGGGCCTTGAAGGATGAGTAAGTATTCAACAGGGCGAGAATACCCATTCTTTCCTGGATAGCAGCAGCAATGTGAACCCAAGGGCCCTGTTTGTCCGCTCTCACCAGGGAAGATGGACACAGTGTGAGTGCTCATGGTACTCTCTCCCGTGGAAGAGGAATCCAGATATGACGCCCTGTGCTGCAGAGCTCAGAAATGACACAGAGGAGGGCAACAAGCCAGGTCATCTAAGCAACTCTGTTGGAAAATATTAATAAAACAGGAATCTGAGCTATGACCAGGGAAAGAGAACCAGACTGCAGGGCAAGAAAATGAGGACAAGAGAAAAGAGAAGGAAACTAGTTAGTAATGGGAAGAGAGGGTGGGAGGCAGAGACCCCAACCACTGTTACACTGCTTAAAGCTTCAAGTTTACACTGAATTATAACAACAAATAAAATACTAAAAACAAATAAGTAGCTTTAAGAAGCCAAAATTAAGTTAGAGAATTTTATTTCCCACAAAATAGCTAGACTATTATACTTGCCAGTGATTTAAGATGGAATACACTTGTGCAAAGGACCTCGGTCTTTACAATTCTCATATTTTCATTTGTATTCAGATACATCTAGAGGTTTGAGCAAAGAATACTGCATAAAAATTTTTTAAGTAAAAAGTACTTTTAAAAAGAGATACATTTAAGCCTTAAAAGGTACCAATAGACTAAATGCTGGAAACAGAAACCCTTCACCATCATTAGCACCAGTTGGGAACTTATTTCTTCTCAGATGTTGAAACTCAATGTTCTCCGAATTCAAGAGAAAACTATGGAAGCTGCATATAGTGTAAGCCCAGTACTTGTGATGCTAAGGCAGGAGGATTGCCAGAAGTTCCAGACCAGGCTGGGCTACAGAGTGAGACTCTGTTTCTACTTCTACACTCTCCATAAGAGTATTAAATATACATTTCAAAAAGTACCATAAATGCTTACTGTAACTATGTCTTCTTAATACTGTAAAAACAAACAGGCCCCAGAGGGACTGAGAAATTGGCCCACGGGAATACTTCCTATTCCCAACCAATTCTCTGTGGACAGAATTCTGCCAATGGTTTCATGCGACTCAGAATCTAACCTCAAAGGTAACAATCACTTAATGTGGCCCACAAATGAGGCCTTTCAGTCACTTAATGATGTGATGTGGAAGAGGAATTGGGCCTGGGGAGTCCCTTCCCCCCACAGATCAACCCAGACACCACCAATCACAGGGCTCTTCAGAGCCTCCCTGCAGCCAAGCGAGTGCAAGCCAAGTCAGCAGCAAGCCCCTTACTTCTCCAGAGTGGACCATGGGGGTGTCGCCAGCAGACATTTGCAATACATCTCAATAAAACAAGCAGCTAAAAATAAGCCACTAATTTTAGTTTATGATAAGCTGCACTTCTTAGAAACAGTGTACTATCCTTAGAGAGGTAGTTAAAATTCTTCTTTTTTGAAAATATGATATGAACACTTTTAAATTTCTCTTTATATTTTCAAGCAACTTAAAATATTTTTTTTTCCAGGTAGACAGTGTTTGCACACGCCTTTAATCACAGCACTCCGGAGGCTGCTGAGACAGGCGTCTGTGAGTTCAAGGTCAGTGAGTTCCAGGACAGGCTCCAAAGCTGTGTAGAAAAACCCTGTCTTAAAAAAACAAAACAACCAAAAACGAAAGAAAAAAGATTTTTCCAGGTTAATATGTTTCCATAAATTTCGTGAGAGACTGAGCTTAGTGAGTTGTTTTCTTAAATAAACAAGTAAATATCTGATAAGCTGTGTCTGACCATTGTCGCCTCGGGGCTCTGGTCATGGAGAAAGACACATCCTGTAGGCAGGAAATGAAATGAAGGGAAGGTCTGACAGTTTTTTTTTTTTTCGAAGATTGATTGACCAATTTTTTTTTTTTGATTGATTGATTTTTTTTTTTAGATAGGGTTTCCCTGTGTAACAGTCCTGGCTGTGGGGGAAGGGATGTGCACGTGTGTGTGGTGTCTGTGGAGACCAAAGGGGGCACTGGAACCCCTGGAGCCCCTGGAGCTGGAGTTCAGGTGGCTGTAAACAACACGACATGAGGGCAGAGGGCAAGCGCTAGTGTGAGCAGCAGGAGGCAGGCCCAGGAGAAGGAGGAAGTCAGACAGTGCACTATGGGAGCTATGGGAGCTATGGGAGCTGCAAAGCCAAGAGTGGTCAAGAGCCGCTGACTAGTTCTGTGCACCTACCTTCTGCGGCATGCCAGCTCCCGGACCCAGCGGGAGCCTATTTCCTCTGCCCAAGCTGATTTTGAATTATTCAGGCTAGGGGACCTGTCCTGTCTCTTATTCCTGTTTATACCTCTGTGTGGACTGAGATTTGGGGTTGAGGAGAGAGAAGGAAGAAGGTCTCCCTCAGTCCTGAATGTAAGTTGTGTTTATCAACCACCTCTTAGAGGACTGGTTACAGCCAATCTCCACTTATTTGTGCCACACAAGTAATGGGCATATACTCTGGAGCAAGGCTTCCAGAAAGTCTAGCTATGTGGCCTATAGTAGTTACTTAACCTCTCTGTTCCAGGGTCCTCACCGGTGGGACAAGGTACAAGAAGTCTAACCTTCTTGTTATGTGTGATCCAGAATGTATGTGGAGGTCAAGGGCAATGTTTTGGAGTCAGCTCTCTCCCTCCACGTGTAAAAGGATTCTGGGGATTGAACTCAGGCTGCCGGGTTTGTGTAGCAAGCACCTTTCCCTGCTGAGCCATCCCACTAGCTGAAGAGCACTCTCTTTCAGGGGCTACTACTGTGAAGTCTGAATAAGTCACGCGTATACAAAGCTCTGAGAGAGACGCCAGCTACACGGTGGGCCTTTAATGGTTGTTTTAATATAACCCACGCCATAATAAAGATCTCTTTGGTGCTCATTCTCACTGTAAATTCTCAGGCTAACTGGTAGACCTGTGGTCCCAGGGTTCAGCATTTTTAGCAGCATCATGATCGCTGTCCTGTGCTCTACTTGTACCTACCGATCCCTGCAGCTGCAGTGGCCAAATGAACTGGACGGACATGGAAAACATAATGTTCAAATTCAATATTCCATTTAAAGGAAAATATACACAAATAATACCAAAGTTAGGCTCAAGGAAACATGACCTGCAACTTAAATGGGATGTTGTTAAAAGAAAGCCAGAGCTGTTGGATTAGGTTAGCAGGGATGAGACACCGTGAAAGCAGGAAACCACTGAGCTATGGATGCAGATGTGGTGACAATCACAAGGCTATCTCCAGAAGGAAGGCATTTTAATAAATGGAAGTCGATTTTATATTCAAAGGGTTGTTTGTGTGGGCTTTATTCTGTGGCCAGATTGTTTGTTTGTCTTTAAAGGGAAATTGAGGGGATGTATTTAATTTTTTCTTAAGGTTTCACATCCTTATATTCTGAGGCCACAACCTGAGTGTAACTTTTGTGTAAGGATGTGTGCCAATGTAACAGTAAGGAAATGCTGTCAATTAGACATTTATTCAAAATCTCCTGATATTTAGCAACATCCGTCAAATTACTTTAAAAGCACTTTTGTCTTTGCCAAAGATGGAAAATAGAGTCACATGCACAAATGGCTTTGGGCAATCTGCTACAGTACTGTTTTAAGCACGGCATCGACACACCAGATCAATAACTTGTTTCTTTATCTGCACATGCCATGAGAAATCTGGCGACCATAGAGTGCCGGATCAATTAAAAACTGAATTCGCTATTTCCAGACAGCAGATAGCTCGAGGGTCTGTAGGGCCAGCAGGCAGGGATCCAAATCCCATCTCTCTCTGGAAGCACAGCTCACAGCACCCGGATGCTGTGTTATGTTGAGCATGGGGGAGGGAGTGAGGACTGACAGAGCAGTGAATGCTTCCTTCAGTTGGAGGCAGCCATCAATCCTCAGGCAGCAGGAGCTGGGCACAAGATTTCTGCTGTTCTGCATCTCTACGGCATCTGATTAATGGACATCACCACAGGGCATCTGAGCCAAGACTATACATTTGCTTACAAGGTATGATGCAAGTATTTATGAAACTGACGTCACCAAGATTCCTAACCTCTTATGGAAGAAAGGACACAGCCCAAGACTGTTGGTGAGGACTTCCCCTGGATACTTCTGCTCAAAGCAGAACTGCTAAAATTTCACCTCATTGATGGGGGAGAGTCTTCTGTTCTGTGTTAATTTCATTGGTTAAATAAAGAGACTGCCTTGGCCCTTTAATAGGACATAAAATTAGGTAGGCAGAGTAAACAGAACAGAACGCTGGGAGAAAGAAGCTGAGTCAAGGAGTCGCCATGATTCTTCTATCAGACACAGTCGCAGGTTAAGATCTTCCCTGGTAAGACACCCCGTGGTGTTACAGGGATATTAGAAATGGGTTAGATCGATATGTAAGAGCTAGCCAAAAAGAGGCTGGAACGGGCCAGGCAGTGTTTAAAAGAATACAGTTCCCGTGCAATTATTTCGGGTAAAGCTAGCCGGGTGGCGGGACGCAGCCCGGCCGCTCCTAATTACAACACCTCATATTTTAATTTTTTATTGTATTATTTTATATAATAACTTTATTATATAAAACTTCACCAAGCACTAGTAGATAAGATTCCCAGACATGTTTGTATAAACATGTTCTTAACGTAAGTCTTGGAAAGTGTGGGTTACTGAAATAAATTTTTGTATTTATTTTTGTATTGAAAAAAATCATGCTGGGGTGTGATGAGAAATTGCTCAGTGGTTAAGAGCTCTGGTTGTTTGACTGGATCCAATTCTCAGAACCCATAACGGGGCTCACATGTTCTCTTCTGGCCTCCACAGTCACTGCGTGCACATGTTACACAGACATACATGTAGGTAAAAACATATACACATACAGTAACATAATAAACTAAAACCTCTTGGGCTGAGCTCAGTGGATAAAGTTCTTGACATGCAAGGGTGTGGAATACAGTAGATTCTCCAGGGCCCATATAAAGCTAGGGAGATGTGCTGACTGCCTGAAATACAGACTTTGTGGATTGCTGGTAAACTGGCTGGCCAGACCAGCTGGAATAGGCCAGCTTCAGGTTCAGTGAGAGACCCTGCCTCATCAACTTTGGCTCTTCACGTTTGTGCACACATGTGCCCATACACATGAAAACACGCATACATAGACTCACAAATAAAATGTACCAATACATCATTATAATTACCTCATGTTAGGCTTGGAGTAATCTTTCGTTTTTTTTTTTTTTTTTTTTTTGGAAGTAGGCAGGCGGGCAGTGTACCAGGAGCGAGCTAAGGACCTTGTGCATACTTGGAGACAACTGTACCAGTGAGCTAGCTAATGAGCTCCTGAAGTAATCTTCCCATATGTGTATATGTGTGCACATACACACATAAATGTGGGTATGCCTAGGTGAGGTACATGTGCACATGGGTCAACTAAAGCTCAACAAGGGCTGTCTACCTTTATTGACTTTTGAGAATTAGTCTCCCACTGGTCTAGAGGTCACCAAATAGGCTAGTTGGTAGTGAGCTGATGTGGGAGTCTTCTGTTTTATTTTGATTTCATTGGTTAAATAAAGAAACTGCCTTGGCCCTTTGATAGGACAGAAAATTAGGTAGGCGGAGTAGACAGAACAGAATGCTGGGAGAAAGAAGCCAAGTAAGGCAGTCGCCATGCTTCTCCAACCCCAGACGGATGTAGGCTAGAATCCTTCCCGGTAAGACACCATCTCGTGGTGCTACACAGATATTAGAAATGGGTTAGATCAATATGTAAGAGCTAGCCTAGCCAATAAGAGCCTAGAACTAATGGGCCAAGCAGTGTTTAAAAGAATACAGTTTCCGTGTAATTATTTCGGGGCATAAGCCAGCCAGGTGGCCGGGAGCAGGGCGGCAGGAATACAACCCGCAGCTCCCTCAACAGTGAGCCCCAGCATGGGTATTAAAAGTGAATGCTACCATACCCATTTTTCTTTGACTTGGGTTTTGGGAATTGAACTCAGGTCCTTACACTTAGACAGTAACCATTTTATCAACTGAGTGAGGTATTTACCAGCCCTCAAACAGTCTTTATGATGAAAACACAATAATTTAAAAAGAAAATGTTCATATGTTTCACAGTACCTGACTTATAAATAACTGGTGTGGGCCATACTGGTCAACACGCTTCATCTCTTATGCTCACATCTGCATTCCTCATCTCACTGCTCACACACATCCCAATATTCCTTATGGTAACATCTCACCTACTCAAACCACTCCTAAAAGGCCTTGAGACAAGTACATTCCCCACCCCCACAGCACCAGTGTTTCCAAAAATAGAATATATGCATCCCCATTGTTTTCAAACAAAGTGTGTATCTCATGATATAAACGAATCCTAATGATTAACCCTGGGGTTGTTAAAATGTATTAGGTATCTGAGTCCTGGGGTCTAAATTGAGTGGTCCTGGACAGCTGTACCTTCAGAGGTCCTATTAACAGACGCTAGTCTTTATGTCCACTCTTGCTTTTCCTCCTAGAGCTCTGGATTACTGAAGCAATAACTAGCCTTTTCTAATTTGCTGTTGGAGTTGACTTTGTGGACTGGGCAAGCAGGCATGTATACTGGTTAGGGTGGATTTAAACAAAAGAATGGACTGTTAGTGGATGAGGGACCAAAGGTAAAATGAGAGGGTCGTGGTGTGTGGGGGTGGGGGTGGGGGTGGGGGAGAGGGGGTGGATTTAAACTGTCCTCTGAGCAGTCTTGGCCACATTGGATCTTCAGCCAAGATCACTGCATAAGCAAGATCCTGATTTATAAACAAACATTCGTGCTCATCTTCCTTCTGTTTGGAACTGAAGTTGTCAAGTGCACTCACACGCAGCTATTTTCTGAGATACACAAATTTGTTTGCAATTTTACGAAATAAATATAAAAATAATAGCCATCACCAAAAGACAAAGAAAAGGCTCACTCCAACAAATGCAGATGATGTACAGTGATTTTTTTCCTGAAGCATTCCCATTAGCTTATGTCTATGTCTATAAAAAAAACTCTTAACACAGCTATCTGCTAAAGAATAGATAAGATGTGCCTCACAAAACCTAGAGAGTGCTACAGCAACAACACATTGCAGACGCCTTAGTGGGGACAGATTAATCCACTCAGATTAACTGCTTTAGAATTTACTCAGCTCTGTAGCTGTTCAAAGCTGCTACAGATCTGCACCGAGTTTTCTAACTTTTTCCTTCAAAGTGGTTTCATATTTTATCATGACTTTTTTACATTAGCAGATTATAAACATCTGTGTTTAACTAATAAACCTAGATTTCCCTTGAACACATAAATTCCGATAAAATCTAAAAAGAAAAAGAAAGGCAAAGAGAAAGAAAAAGAGAAATGCATCTTTTATGTGCATAATATTTTCTTCAGGATAAAGATATACTGCACATGTTAACTGACATGCATTTAGTAGGAATATTCTAATTATAGCCTGCCTAACTTACCTGTGGCTTACAGAAAGGAAAAACTCAATTCTGGATTGACACTACATGCCCTGGAAGGCCCGCAGGTGGGAAATCTCTCCTGGCAGTTAGTATGCTGTTTTCAGAAACCAGAAGCTTCAGTTATCAAAATAGCAGAGGGCAAAAATGGATAAAATATAAACAGATTCTTTGCTATTTTGGGGGCTGACTTTCCTGATATTCCTTCACTTAGAACAGATAAAGAGAGTATGTATTGGTCAAAACTGTTTAAGTGGTCTTTTAGAAAGTTATTACTGTAAAATCCTTGACAACGACCTCTTTAAGAGGGAGAAACAATGGTCCAAAATGAAAGCGCTCCAGGTCCCCAGTCACAATTTCAGGTTGAGAAATGTTTCCCAACATCTATTTAGGTGCACACATTGCTGTTCAGCTTTGTTTGCTTTTGCAATAGCATTTAAGAGAAAACTGAGAGACCATTTACCACCTACACAAAAGCTTTAGGGTGTGATTAAGAAACGAGCTTGGCCTCACTGAAACAGCAAGTTTGTTTAACCTGGTGACTTTCCTACGTCTGGGCTGAGGCAGGAGCAGCCTGGCTGTGGGGAAGGGGGGAGAGTGACAGAAGAGCAAACACACCTGACTCACAGAGACGAGGCTGGAACACTAACTACTCTTTGTAATGACAACTCTTTTAGCACTTACCAGTAGGCAAGGCTATCATTTCCCTGACCCTCTGTAATTTGGGATGAAATCCCAGGAAATGACGTCAGCTGAGGCCCGGCAGCTTCACTTCTGAGCTCACTCAGCATAATGGACCCACTGAAACGCTGAGTTTTTCTTCTTCGGCACACAAGGACATCAAGGGAAAAATGAACAGTGAAAGCCTGGCCAGAGAGAAGAATATGAGCACATTCACTCTCATGACCTGGCCGACGTTTATTTTAGTCTCCCATCTCAAGGATTCTGGAAAGTTTCAATCATATAGAAAAATACACAGAAGAACAAACCCCCACAAAGCCGTCACTCAGGTTCCATAATTGTCAACACATGGTCCAGCTGACTTCATGCACCGTATCCTCTCCTTGGAAGTTTTTAAAAGCAGTTTCTAGACAAGCTATGTTTTATTCTGTGTAAGGTTTCATTTACAATACACATGTATATTTTTCTAAAGATCACTCCAGAAATCTCATTGAGCATGAGATATTTGAATCAACTTTAATCATATCTTGTAAAACATTTTACACTCAAAGCTATCTACCTAGAAAACTGATTTGTCTGGCTGTAATTGGATAATTAAAATGACAAAGTAGTGTGAAACACAAGTCCCTATTATCTATTTATGGTAGGGGGAGAAACACACTCTCAGATTGAGAAGACAGTACATGATCATGTCTTCCTATGTTTTTAGTCTTTGTGTACATTACAATAAATGATGAAGGAAAAATAGTGTCATTAAAATTTGTCAGCATAGACCTTAGAGTCTTAGAGGAGGTTACTAAAGGGCTGGAGCTGCCTCCAACACCCCTGCCCTTCTCTACAAACATATGCAATAAAAGAGAATGCCAACAGACCAACTTTTATGGGCTTAAAATCATTTCTCTAGCAGGCTAGCTCCTTATAATAATTTATTGCTAATCCGAGAACAGAGATCAAAAGGAATTCCTTCTAGCATTTCTAGTTGATTCTTCATCGCCAATGACTAATTTGTAGGGGAATGAAGTCCTCACAAGATGAAGCCAAATTCATCTGAGGTGACTTTGATACAACGTCACAAAGGATATGAAGAGGAAGTCAGTAGGGGCTACAGATGGCTAGGCTCCATTAAGAGTTTTAATAAAAGAATAAAGGAATTTCCCTCATCTGTGAATTTTAAAAATGATAGAAGATGCAAATATTCAGAAACTCACGGGAAACCTTTGATTTGCAAGGCTTTTGGAAATTTGTTGTTCTTAAATGCTAACAACAGTCATTAGTGCACTTATGCCAATTAAACAGCATCGTGGAGGGGGCAACACTCCCCACAGCAGTCTGGGGGTCTTGGGCCACCGCTGTCACACAACTATTATATCACCTTCCCACCGCACTTCCAGATGTTATTGGCTCCCAGGCTCTTTTAAACCAACCCCTCCTTTCTGCAAAGTAACTGACTGAAGCCGGAAAACATTCCTCTGAAATAATAGTTTTGGGGGTCACATATCTCCACAAAGCATAAACACTTCCCTTAGAATCTACTGGTGCTAAAGTCAATTAGCCCCTTGTTACACTAGAAATTCTAAGTTCTTTGAGGTTCCATCAACTGCTGGCGCACTCATTTTGTCTCTTGAGTCTAGACATCTCTCTATTCTCAACCGAGCAATGAGGTTTTTACATTAGTTATTTTGGCAGGATGAATAACTTCACACCGCGTCTGCCTACAAGTTCATATAGATAAAAACTCAGATTTATAGTAGCATTTTAATTGCGTGACTTGTTTGTTTCCTTTTGAAATCACCTCAAATTAACAGATTTATTGAAACATTTCATCTACAGATTTTTCATACAAGCCTCAGAAAACCTGTGATGTGTTGCTCTATGAAGATATAGAACACTAGGAGTTCTAATATTGGCCCCAAACACATGATTTTTTAACTTAAAAATATATTTTTTATTTTATGTGTATGAGTATTCTGACTGCATGTATGTTTATGCACCACTTGTGTGCAGTGCCTGCGGAGGCCAGATGCGGGCTCTGAATGACTTGGGGTAGGAGATACAGATAGTTGTGAGCCACTGTGTAGGCACTGGGAATTGAACCAGAGCGATCAATGCTCTTAACCACCAAGGCATCTCCCTAACCCTTGATGTTTGCACTTTTCCCAGGAGACCTTACCTTTAACAAAGATGGGGTTGAAATGTTTCAAGGTGAAAATGCAACTGAAGTTCTTAAAATGCAGGGGTGAAAAGTTTGGGCACAAACTCAACAGGAATGGCTCTGGGTCTTTCCCCAGCAGCAGAAGGGAGCACAGGAGCCCTTGCATCTTGGGCTTCTGCCTTGCTAGTCTTGAAAAGGGCATTCCAGATATCAGGCCCTGTGCTGCTGCTTGTACACATTATTTGATACATGGTACATATTAGAACAATGAAGAATCAAGACTTGAAAGCAAATGTTTCAACTGTCACTAGCCATTCCAAAACCTGCCTCACTCTCCATAGTATTTCAAAAGAGAACATCAATAAACTAAAACAGTAACCACTACTTCCATCTCAAGAGAACACTTGAACTGTCTCTGCAGGATCTGACACTTCACCAAGAGTGATGGCTGGACTTGCTTTGGGGTAGTGCTGGGAAGTGAGCCCAGGGCTTCTTGCATGCTGGGAAAGGGCTCTTCCACAGAGCAACAGCTCTAGAACCCTGTAACTAAGATCTAATTTGAAAAAAAAAATGTAAGCAATTCAGTTCAGAAATAGAAATTTTGTTTAATTTAGAAGGCACTTTAAAATAGGAATATAAATATACCTGGTCATGCATTTCAAAATCGTCACAAACCAGTGAAAACTGTGCTATCCATTTAGAAAGATCCAGGTCTGGGAGGCATCACAGCCATGCCCTTCCCTCCATTTCCTGGAAGAGGGATTGTCAGCAGACGCTCTAATCATAAACACACTAATCACACGCTTCTCTTACCTTGTGATCGTATGGATTGTAGGAGTGAAACACCCGAGACAGATCTTTTGTCCTTTGCTTTTTCTGTGGAAGAAAAACCACAAATACTTGAGTTGACAGGTAGCAAAAAATACATGTATGTGTGTGTGCATTTTTATCTATAAATAGACAATTACTCTGGGCAAATGGATACCAGTCAACTGACACTTATATCTGTCAACTGTAATGTAGCAGGCAGGCTGCCTCTTCCTAGAACAGTGGTCTCAACCTTCCTAATGTTGTGACCTTTAATAAAGTTTCTCACACTGTGGTGACCCCCAACCATAAAGATATTTTTGTTGCTACTTCATAACTATAATTTTGCTGCTGCTATGAATAGTAATGTAAATAATTTTGGAGGTAGAAGAGTTTTGCCAAAGGGGTCACAACGCATAGGTCGAGACTCACTGTCCTAGAAGGTTTTGTAAGTGAAGCTAATTATCATCACAAACTATTTCCAAGTACACACCTAGAAACCAGAGTGAGGAGAAAGAAACCTCAGCACCCATTTGGGGTCTTTTCAGCTCTGTTTTTAAGTTCCCAACTGACCCTCAAGCACTAGAATCTACTGAGTGGCACTGCTGCTGCACCAGGCTGCCTGGCACATCTGGAGTCTGCCTGCTTGAGCCTGCAGTTGTTGGCGGACCTTCATTATGAAACTGTCCTACAGTCCCAGGGACCAGCATGGTGTATTCTGTACACAGTACATACACAACAACAATGACACAATGAATCAGTGATGTACTGAAGGCAGAGAAGCATGAACGGTCACAGGCCTCACAGGCAGCTAGGAAAAGACAGGCCCTCTACTTAGAACGAGGGGCTATTCTCAAGCTAAACCCAGACTTTACTCAAGACCTCGAGCCTGCCCCCAGGCTCTGTGACAAGGGTTTCTCCTATTACACTCCTCGTGTAAAGAAGCTTCTTTGTTAGTCACTGCATGCCTATATGGTTCCATGTCAGTTTTGTGCACACATGTGTACATACAACACAATACACATATGGAGTTATTACTACCGAAGGTAGGAGGCTGTCCTTGATTGTTGTGACATTTGCTTTTCAATTCATATTTCATCCTTGTCAAACTTCCGTGCTTGTGTATAAAGACTCTCATTCACTTGTGAGGAGCTCTGCAACTCCAAAGCTTTAGGAATTCAAATGTTTCTACAAATCATTTCTTTCTGTTTATTTATTTTGAGACAGGGCATCACTACATACCAAGGCTAGCCTAGAACTTGCTCTCCCACTGCTCTAGCCCCCTGAGTGCTGGGACTGAATATGTATACAGACTACACACCAAGTTTTGATTCAATGGCAATCTCTGCACAAACATTTCTATAAGCCTGAAAGTTTGTATTATTTTAAGAAATAAATATGAATGTCTAGTTTCAGGATCAAATTATATACATACTTAGGGCCTTGTTATGGTCAGCCTGTACCCTGTCACAATACTGTTCCTTCCAGTTTTCCACTGCACCAGGAGTGAGTGAGGATCCCAGCTTGAGAAGGGCACTCTGGAGATGTTTTCTCCTCCATTTAGGTGAGTCGTATTCTAAATGTACAGAACTGATTAAGTATTTTCAGACTAGACACAGAATACTTTCTCTTCTTATTGTAGAATTCATTTTATTTATCTCTTGTTCAGCATGGAATCAACCTCTATTACATCTTACACTTCTGTCATGCAAGTGGCTCATAATGCCTGTGATATCCAACTAACATGTAACTAGGCTGCTTCTGTTGGAATGAATCCTTGGCAAGTATCCATGAGACCTAGGGAAGAATTTGCTACCTACTCAAGTCTTCTTGAGTATGTCTACCATATACCTCCTGATTGCCAGGGATCTGACTTCGAGCTGATCATAATTAAGGTAGCATATGAAAGCCACTTATACACAGTCATAGTTGTGAAGTAGGGAACAGGTCTGTAGGAAAATATCTTGAGAGGAACAATTCCATGGGGAAGTGTTTCCGATCAATTGGCTTTGTTGGATCACATTCTGATGCCCACTGATGGCCATCTTTTCCTGCAAAAGTCCGCCTCTTCCGTCCTCACAAGCAGCGCTTGCAACTACCTCCTGACGTGATATGATCCCCTTTTCTCTTTGCCAGCAGAGCAGAAGTGTGTCTTTGAGGAAACAGGAAACAGTTCCCTTGGCTAATGAAATACTAGTCCTATGAGCCTCAGAGTATATCTGAACACTTGTCCACCAGACTTTTCATTAGCTTATGATTTTCCCTTTCCTTCCTTTACACCCACTTAGCTGGTGGAATAGTTCTTGGCTCTACTTCAGTCAAAAGAAAAATGACGAATACTAACACTTCCTTCAGTGGGAGACTTGATGTAACACACTAGGGCATTTTTTTTTCCCAAAAGGAAATTATGCTTGTCAAGATAAGATGCCAAAAATCAACCTAGGAAGTGCCCCAAGGCTGAACAGTCTCAGAAATGGCCTGTTACCAGCTTGAGCTAGCAGGTGGGGAAGAAATGGCAAGCTTGGATAGCCCAAAATCGCACATTTAAAAAATAAAAAGAATTTTCCTCTTCTTTTATTTTGGGGAGCATTAGAGCTTCATGCAAGTCAAACGTACGTTCTACCGCCAAGTTATACCCAGTCCTACATATACCTTTGTCATAAGCTACTCCAAATGATTTGGGAAAGAAGGAGGTAAAGGTAATTAAATAATGCTATGTGGATTGAGCCTCCCCGCCCCCCGAAAGGAAACAGCACTCTTTATTTATGACAACAAACTATACACACATACAGTAGAATTCTGGCTATGAAAAAAATAATAAACACTTCAACAGAGTTATCTGAATGTCCTCAATATTCTTCCTCTGAAGTCAGTTATACAGCCAATGGCATATTCTCTGGAATGTGGAACAAAGGGTGATAAGTTATGGTTCATGGGCCTATCCAGGCTATCTCCTATCCTTATAAACAGGTTTTGTTGAGGGCTGGGGAAATTGTTCAGTTGGCAAAGTGACTGCCGTGAGGACCTAAGTTCAATTCCCCAAAACCCTTGTAAGAGACCAAACATGATGGTATCTGCTCATAATCCTGGCTCTGGAGAGGTGGAAATAAGTGGATTCCTGAGGCTTTCTGGCCAGATAGGCTAGCCTGACCCTCAGTCTCCAAGCTAATGAAAGAGAAGGGTCTCAAAAAAATAAATGATTCATGAGGAATGACTTCTGAGGTCTGCCTACGGCCTACACACACATAACCCCATACATAGGTTCAGATTCTCTTACACATACAGTCAAGTCAATAAAGTTTTATTGAAACACAGTTACACCCATTCATTTGTGAGAGCATTCATGCTCCAAAAGCAGAGCTGAGTCATCACAACAGAGAGTGCAAATCCCACAAACCACAGCGTATTGACCACCTGGACCTTTGCAGAGAAAAAATGCTAGTCACTCTATTTTAGAGTCTGTGTTCCTAACACATTGGTCAGCGTCCCCTTGACTGAAAATCAAGCAAAAAGCTTTCCAGCAAGATGCCCTGTTCCTTCTTCCTGCTACTGAAGAGAGATGAGCAGCAACCCTAGTCTGTGTCCTGATGCATGACAATGAAGCAGTGTGGTGCAACAACCAGCTGCCTGCTTTTCAGGGCTTGACTTCCCAGCGAATTCTATAGGAAGGCAGAGAATACTGCTAGTCAGTTTTGGGAGCATGCTGCAATAGATCTGGGGTTCTCAGAGCCTTTCTAGATGCATCCTACAACTGCATATCACAGAAGCTTCACAAAGAAATCTTTTACTAAGTGCAGCATGGGCTGCACATACAATGAAGATGTGGCTACATGAGGAGAGCTACTCATCAGGAATTATTGAGCTTTGCTTTCAGCAGTTTTAACTGAGACCAAAAGCTGAGTCCCAAATGGAGTAATTAGGTATTTTCCTATTGCATCAGAGCACATGTCTAAGTGACCTCCCGCTTTTCAGCCTGTTAAAACAAACATCTCAGTCACATGGCCACCTGCGGATTCTCCAAGCATTTAAAAAGTAAACATGTAGAACATGCCACATGACCCACTTGTAACCAGGATGGCCTGGCAAATGTCTCTCCCAGAATCTTACAAGGGCCCCTCAAGTCACCTTCGTCGTCAGTCCCCTTGCATGGATGGGAGAGATGGAGAGCGGGAGCTCTGCTGTCTAAGTGGGATGTATCTGGGTTTCAAAACAAGGCAGTAGGCAAGTTTGCCAGAACACATGAATTCTCTCTTCACTTCTTTTCATTGAGACCTCTTAGCCACTGTTTAACTAATTGTCTCTCTCTCTTTCTCTTTCTCTCTCTTTTTTAGGAGCTGTCCATCCCCATCATTCCTTCTACCTCACTTTAAACTCCTTTTTAGAGAAAACCAAACAAAACTGAAAGTCTCCCTTTTGAACAGTCCAGGCTGCCAATATTGTGACCATTTCAGTCTGTCTATGGAGTATGCAACAGAACACACAATGTGATGTTCCCTGTGTGCAGAGAATCTGTTTCATGTGAGGCCAGGTAATATCTGAAACTCTTGCTTCTCTTCTCTGCTGTTTAGTCAAATTCTCTTAGTACTTGTCTCCAGATGGGAACTTCTTGAATAAACCTGCTACAAGAAGAACATGAGACTTCACTTCTTCACGTGGATTCTCAAAAGTGACAAGGGCTTGAACAGTATGATGTCATAACACAGTATGCTGTGCGGGATGAGCTGAAAGAGGTAAGTTTAAGTTTCAACATACCTTCTTCTGGCTTCACTACTGGTAGGGAGTCTAAGAAGTAGTTAACTGGGCAACTGAAAGGCCACAGCCGAAAGATAAGGGGCCAAGATACCATAAACTAGATTATCAGGTTCTGAGTGACCGACTTCTGGGCCACCTAGGGGCAATTGAAAGAACCTGGTGGGCACTAAAAGAGCTATGCCTAAAATAATGTCAAAAGAAAATGAAGGAAAATGAGGGCTAGGTTATAATACAGGCTGGGACTGACCCTCAGGAGGGAAGTCAGAACCACATTCAAAGTTATCAGGGTCATAACAACCAAGAAGTTTAAGATGAAAACACTAAATTAAGGGTCAGCAAGATGGCTCAGTGGGTAAAGGTGCTCTCTGCACAGGCTGGTGACCTAGATCTATCTCAAGAGCCCATGTAAAGGCAGAAGGAGAGAACTAACTTTGCAAGGCTGTCATTTAACCTCACACACTGAGATACCGACAGAATAACTTAAAGGTATATAAACTAACAAGTGAGGGTCAAAGTGGTCCATGGTGAAGTTAGTTAGGACCTGAGTCAGTGAGGACCAGGTCTTAGAAGAAAGAGAAATGGCCACTCAAATCAGGGGCAAGGTTGGAGGCAGCCAGGACACCTTCTAAAGGACACACAGATGGTAAGGTGGGTTTCGTGTATATCTGCTGATCTTTTAGTCTACGACCTCTAGAAGGAGACACCACTCTTAGACTCTTTGCTGCTAGGGTAGGGGCAACACTGGGGCCATTAAGCTTACTCTGCAATGTGATAGCACTTGGTTGACAAACATCTGGAATGGAGCAGCCCCCTTGCTTGTCAGCTTAGGTTTTCACAAAGTAGAAGAGAAGCACTGAACTGACAGGCAACGGTGCCATTTATGGACAGCAAGGCAGCAGGCTAAGTACAGG
Organism: Microtus ochrogaster; assembly: GCF_000317375.1. Lineage (NCBI taxonomy): Eukaryota > Metazoa > Chordata > Mammalia > Rodentia > Cricetidae > Microtus > Microtus ochrogaster. Next base: position 35,050,317 of record NC_022018.1, read on the forward strand.
CACACGAACACAAAGGGATGGAAGGAACTGGCCTGAAAGAGGAAAGGTAAATGAGCAGAACACGTGATTCCATGATGTGGCAACAAATGGCCAACCGTGACTCAGAAAGAGGTCCCCAAAGAGATGGAAGATGAAGATCAACGAGACCAAGACCATCCCTCCCATGGAGGTATGAGAGGCTACTGAAACCACCCCAATCAAATGATGAACCCCCAAGGAAAGCTGGGATGCGGAAAGAGGGTGGATTGGATTACATAAGCTAAGAGGCAGGATAGAAAGAATAGAAGAGACTTCCAGAGATCAGCTTCAGTTCTGGAGCAGATGCAGCTTCCATGGAGTGAGGCATTGTCAAGAACAGGCAGGCTGAGGGAGGGAAAAGAATTCCAGTGTTCAGTATCCTAAGTTGAAGGTGGCTTGGAGACATGAGGAGAGTAATGGGAAGAAGCTGGTGCCTGGAAGAGGGTATGTGGGCCACAGGCTCGGGAGCTCCAGGCACATTAGAGCTGTCTAAAGCAGGACTGGAGGGAGATCACATGTTGAAGCTAATGGAATGAGGAAGGAGAGAAGATGTGTGTCTAGGGACCCTGGCTCCAAAGCTTGCCCGGGGCTTCCTAAGGCCAAGCAAGAAGTTGGATATGCCATGGTACACATGAAGATGACTGATGCTTCTGTCATCCCCAGCGTCTCAGCTGTAATTGTTTTTCTGGGGCTCTAGCAAGCTCGCCATATTTCCAAGGCATGGTTAAAGTTGAGATCCAGTAGCCAGGATGTGTCTTCTATGCTCCTCAGTCATTTCCCTAACATCCTTTGGCTTTTGCTATCATTAAGAGCTCTTCAGTTCTACACTGTACCTGCATCTTTGCCTTGCTCCCTAATCTGCTCCTTTACTTAAGACACAGAATCCTCTGGGTCACACCAAGTATGGGCTTGCAGAGCAGGCTGATGCTACAGGCCTAAGATGGTGAGTGCTTCTGAAAAGGAAGGAAAACTAATTCAATAATCCTGGTCCTTTACTGTACTGTGTGTGGAAAACATCAGAAGCTTTATTAAAAGCATTGACAATACCAATTGAGAGTGAACAGTCTCACATTCCTATTGTCAATATGTCAATGGTGGTTCAGAGATAGCAATCCTCAATGAAAGACTAGTAAAAAGAAGAAAAAAAAAAGGCCCTGGAATTTAAATCACAAACCTCAAAGTTTAAAAACCAGTTGGAAAACTGACGTGACATATGATTGAAACAGGAAAGAGCTTCAAATCTTATCTGCTAGCATTGTAATTATTGTGTTTGCTACCTGTAGTGCTGTGGATAGAACTCCACACACAAGTCAAAAGCTAACAAACAAATGTTCTACGACTGAGCTACGTTTCTCATGCCTCTGTGTTTTCTTAGGTGTAAAAAGTAGTTCCTTGCTATTTTGTGAGAGAGGCCTCTTCAGTGACAATAGAGAAGACAAAATAAAACAAGGCTACAATGTCCTATGTAGATTTCACCCCAGTCTCTAGTCAGAGCTGAAAAATAACTAAGATGATCCTTCACACCACCGAGTGGAAGGATAAAATGGCCAATGCTAAGGGCAGAAATTAGGAGGTAGATGGCTCTGTTTACCACATCATTGGAAGTAGATGAGTCTGCTCACCCATCATAAAAAATAGATAGATCTGCTTACCCATCATAGGAAGTAGATAGATCTGCTTACCCCATCACAGTAGATCTATCTACTTCCTGTGATGGATAGGGGAAGGTGACAACAGAGCAGTCCATTGACTCTTAGGTCCTCAATGGGGTCCTCAGTGGGCAACAACCAGGGAAACCTGCAGGGAGATGCTGATATGTCATGAAGTGGAAGGGAGCAGCCAGGCCTTAGTGCGTACACTCTCTATTTTCTACAAAGAACATTTATTTGCAAGGAAAAGTCATTATTTGACAACAAAGTCATAGTGGGCACAGAGGAAAGAAAAAAACATTCATTTATGTCACAGTTATTGCTCAGATGAGTAGCCATTAGCAGCAAGAGGACAAAGTAGCAGATTCTACACAATGGTTCATTCAAAAATTTTCTGTGTGGTCACTTCTGTACACTCAAAATGGGCAAGAAGACAGGTGGCTCTCACTAGCCACTCAGTAATGTCAGCCTGCACTTTGCCATCCCGACTGACTACAATACAGGGGAAGGTTCTCTCCTATTGACATTGTCATCTCGCTGTTTCTTTTCTTCACTCTGTAAGTAAAAAGTTCCCCAATACATGATCTGCGGGCCTAATTCGTGTCTGGTTTTCATACTTTGAGGTTTGTCTTTATATTTTCAAATGCTTTGGATATGACACAAAATGAAACGTGTGTGTGTGTGTGTGTGTGCGTGTGTTTGTAGACATTGGGCTCCAGCTTGGTTCATTCCTTCTGTAGGTAGCACCTATGCTTCAAAGACCCTGCTGAAAGGCTGCAGTAGAGACTATGTGGATTAGGAAAGCTGAGAATATTCAGTACCTGGCACCTAGCTAGACTCTGCCACCCTCCACTCTCAATCACCTCTTTTGTCCCTCTGGCTACACACAAAACCACCCAGGATTACACGATACTGATATCTGGCTCCTCAAGTTAGAAGTTAGAAGCTTCAGTTTGGTGGCTTTGGGATACAGCCTCAGAGTTGGGTATAGACAAGCATCCCAAGCGAAGCAGATATAAAGCCAGAATTTAGAACTACAGTTGGATCCACCGCCTCTCACTTAGGAGGCCTGAGTTTTCCAATACAGTCATCTGGTTTCACTCTCCAGAAAACCTGGAAGGCTCAGACTGGAAGTTCCTAGTCCTGTGTCAAAGCTCACCCCACTCTTGCTGCTAACCGGCTGCCATGTTTGACAGAACCTGTCTCTCCCAACTCACATTAGGAAAGAGCTGGTAGGGACCCACTGCCTCTCCAGGTCACAATAGTCTCTTCTGGGGCTGGAGAGATGGTTCAGTAATTATGAGCCCCCCATTTGATTCAGCACCCACATGGTGGCTTACAACCGTCTGTTACTCCAGTCTCGGTATCAGTTCCAACGGCTACTGTAGGTACCAGGCATGTTCCTGGTGCATACACATATATACAGGCAAATAAAATTAAGTTTAAAATGTGTCTCTTCCATGGGTAAATGTCCATTCTAACAGAAATGCTCTCTGTAAAGAGCTTCTAATCACTGTTGCTGTGAGTCAATGCCTCTTTGAGGAGAAAGCCATGATTTGGTGACTACTGAAGAAACTGCATAAGGGAGATGTTCTCAAGGTTTATTTATCCATTCTCTTCCCCAGCCCATACAATGCTGGCTTATCTTTCCTGAGCCCCTGGGTCCTCTAACTACCTCGCCATATTTTCTTCTAACACCTCAATTTATGACATAACGCTCCAACCTATTTCTGGTCAGCAATCTTAGCTTCCCAATTCTTTTGTCCTTAATTCCCTCTCAGAGTCGTCTGATCAGTCCCCCAACCATATATCCATTCAATTATTTGATGGAGCCTTCGACCATGCAGTTACTCTTCTAAGTGTGGACATTCTATCTTCCTTTCCTATGAGCCTTCTGGCACATTTTTCTGCTTCCACGATCACCTTCTTCACATACAATCCATTCTCTGAGCTCTGATATAATAAGCCATTTTCTATGTCACCACCATTTTGCAGGCACTATATTAATGCACCTGAAAGCAAGCCAGCTGACACTACTGACTTCGCAGAGCTCATGAACTCATGCGGAGGAAGAGGCAAGCCTTGGGCATACTTAGTTACGCAGCAGCCAAGCACACAGTGAGTGCTGACATGTTGGCAAAAAAGAATTGCAAATGTTCTGGATGGCAATGTCTGGTATAAGCACTGCTTAATAAGAGTGTCTCCCACAGAATGAATATCTGATTCATGATTAAGCAGATTATTAGATCAGATGCCAATCACCAGGCTGGATGGCACTATTATCATCATTATAGCTATAAATGATGCTTCAGGACTTTCATGGTGAACAACTCAGTTTCAAATTGGTCTTCCAGGGATTTTTACTTTGATTCGATTTATACTTCAGGAAAAAAATTTTAAATTATGTTTGCATTTTCATAAAGTTCCGTTCTCTAACAACAAATTGGTATGGGAGGTCCTTCTGTCTATGTGTTGCTTTTATTGGTAAATGAATAAAGAACTGCTTTGAACCTATGACAGGGAAGAACAGAACTAGGCAGGGCAAGCTAGGCTGCATGCTGGGAGAAAGAAGGACAGAGTCAGAGAGAAGCCATGGATCTGCTGGAGACAGATATTGGAAACTTTACCCAGTAAGCCACAGCCATGTGGTGATATAAAGATTAATAGAAATGGGTTAAGTTAATATAAGAGTTAGCCAATAAGAAGCTAGAGCTAATGGGCCAAGCAGTGATTTAATTAATACAGTTTCTGTGTGATTATTTTCAGGTCTAAGTTAGCTGGGTGGCTGGGAACCAACAAGCGGCTCCTTCCTCTAACAAATCCAACATAGCTTCTGTGGGATAGAAAAATAGCATGATGGTCAAAATCCACAGGTACATCATGGCTTCTCCTTACATAAAGAATAAGCAAAACAACCAATAATCATTCAGGGTGTGGTCAGACAATCCATGTGTTCTAGATACCAAGTTTTCCAGCAAATATAGTAACTGAGAATGCAAGAATGCTGCATCCCAAAGTCTCAGCTTGGTTTCTATGGCTGTGATAAACACCATGATCAAAAGCAACAGAGGGGAGGAACGGGTTTATTCTAGCTTACAGTTCCTAGTGCATCGTCTAGAGAAATCAGGGCAGGAACTCAAGCAGGAACCTGGAGGCAGGAACTGCAGCAGAGGCCATGGAGGAGCACTGGTTTCTGACTTGCTCTTCATAGTCTTATATATGAGTTTTTATAGCACTCAGGACTACTGGCCCAGGTATTATACCTCCCACAGTAAACGGGGCCCTCCCATATCAATTACCAAGCTAGTGGGGTTCTCAGGTGAGGCTCCTTCTTCCGAAATGATTCTAGCCTGGGTCAAGTTGATATCAAACTAGCCAGCAAGCTTACCAAGGCTTCCCTGCCTCTTCATCACTTGGAAGCTGATTTGCTAGACAAAGCAAAGGAAATGGGCTCATTTCCTTCCCATTAAAACTGTTTACAACAATCTAAGCACCGGGTAGGTATTCTAACCCACACATCTGACATGCCTGGAAGTATTTGTTTTAGAATCTGGGTTAGAGATGCTTAACTAGTCAAATCTATGGAAGTAATCCCCAATCTAAGCCCCTTTGGAGTTCAAAAGCACTTCAGAGAAGGGAAACGACCCATGGGCAGAAGCCTCTTCCATGCAGGAAGATGGTTCTATTACTTCTTGGCTTTAAAGCATTCCTTAAGTACACGGTATGTGATAATGTGTCTCTGGAAGGATTCACAGTTATGGCGTTAAAGCTCTGATGTCTACAGCACTTTAACAACCCAGCAAGTAATATAGGACAACGTGTATGCAGCCTGTGTACCACACTGCTATTATCTTTGTTTCTATAAACTTCTATTAAGTTTTTTTTTTTTTTTTTTTAGGGTTAAAGAAGGTAGGGACAACTGAATTTATTTACCTGTTTCCCACTTGCTAAACAACAGTGTTTGATGGCCATGAAATAATTTACAGCTGAGCCAAAAAGAAAAGAAAAAGTCAAGGAAGAACAAAAGTGTGAGAGTAACGTTTTGGAAGTGGATAAAACTAGTGCAGGTGAGTTTTGCTCATCAGCACCTTGGCGTTCTGTGAACTTTTTATTTAAATTGCCATCAGCCATCTTACTTATTTTCCCATTGTTGAGATCCTGTCCCTGTACTAAATCCAACACTCAGCAAGGCTGAGGCCGGGAGCCCATCATGTAGACATGGAATCTGGACCTTCCCAAGCCCTGTTGACACCCACAGCCTTGTACCAGCGTGCAGAGGCCAATCTGCACAGTGCCCAGGAGGAGTGGGGGAGGGGGTGAAAAAAGAATGGAGAAAACTAAATTTCTCTGACCCCCAGGTAAGCTGCTGTATAGTTCTAAAAACTGATCAAAAGCAGCGTGCCTCCTCCCTGACCCCAAATAAGCCCTGGTGTCATCCCATTTGTGGAAAAGCTTGAAAACTGTTCGGTGCCAGTTATTGCTGCCTCTCTTGATAAGCCCGAGACTCATTTTTATTATGATCCCACGGCTGTGACCTGGAAGGTCAGACATGACCACGGAGGCTTGATAACTCCACTACTTTCTACATCTAATTTAGCACCTACTGTAAAAACTCATTTCGAGCAGCAATGCAGCCATCCCTGATCTCTCCCTCACACCTATCACTCCAATAATACGGAGTCTAAATTCAGTTCAGGGGTGGCTGGGCTTTCTGACCTAGCTTCTCTTCAAGTACTATGCCAAAAAATAGAGTTATTTTTTTCTCTATTTTAAACATACACATTTTCTTTTATCTTTGGCCTTTATGACAAAGGAGCCTTTATTTGATAACCAGAGGACAATTTAATAGACAGCTCAGCCCTTTCCTTCTCTTGTTTTCATGTCAATTCAGAAGTCAGACCATGATTTTTGTGTTGTAGAGCAGGACTCCTCCACAGAGGTCCACTGGATGTAAATTCTCAGGCTGCCACGGGGAAGGGCTCAGACGTGTGTGTGTGTGTGTGTGTGTGTGTGTGTGTGTGTGTGTGTGTGTGTGTGTATGTTAGGAATAGGGGCAGGGAAAGTACAAAACGATCTGCAAGCTTTAACCATAGCTTCAGGGGGTCAAGGGCATGGCACCGAGGGCTGCACCACACTGGCAGGAGAGTTTGCACAGAGACAGAAAGACAGGTGTGGAAGGGGCCAGGCTGGGACCTCCCACCAGGTCAAACCACTTCCTGTATTGCAGAAATTGGGCCAAGGCCCTCAAGCATGCACTTTGCTGTGGAACACAGTCTGTCTGGTTCATCTGATAATGTCTCTACCACATCAGCACCGCCATATTAAGTACCACCCCCAGGGCAGGGATCTGTAGAGAGCATATTCAAGCTATGAGTAAACCAAGCAGTGTGTAACCCAGACCTCAGGTCGAGGAGGCTGCCTCAGCACAGGCTACTTTGTATATATTATTTGCTTTCAGCAACTATTTTCCCTGACACCCCCAAAACATTTATTATTTTCAATTTTTTTCTGGTTGTTGTTCAAAATCACTATATATTACCACTTAGATGTTGTATGAATTCTGTTCAAACTTTGGATATCAACTTCTCAGACATAAGATTTACATGTTCCCTAGTATACCTATCTTTTCATTTCATTGACTCTTGCTGTGTAGAGCATATTGTTCAATATTGTGCCTTTTTAGTTTCGAAGCCCAAGTTTCTGTGGGCTATTAAAAACGGAACTGCCAAGCCATTATGAAGAGGCCTCCTGCCTGTGGCTCACCCGGAGCTGTGGCCTTACCTCTCAGTCTTTCCAGGTACTCGGGGTTAGGTGAGATCACGGTTTCAGTTAGAGTCTTTTGCATATGGGAATCGAATTCTCTCACTGCTACTTAACAGACAGATTGCCCCTTTCCCATTTGTCTCCCAGTGCCAGGTCGAGAAAGAGTCTGCCATATGCTTGGGATTATTTTTCAACTCTGTCTGATTCATCTCTGAGTCTGCTTTTATGTCAGCATGGTAGTGTTGTTATTAATAAAACTTTATAGTGAAATTTAAAAACAGAATATATGATGCCTTTATCTTTCGAGAATTGCTTTGGCTATTCAGGGTCTTCGTGATTCTACATAAATTGTTAAATGAGTTTTTCCATTTTTGTAAAGAATATATCATTGGGATTTTAACAAGCGTTTTGTTGAATCTGTGTCTGATAGATTTGAATCTTTGGAGAATATGATCATTTTAATAATATTCTTTTGGCTCATGAACACTAAATTCTTGCACTTCTTCATTTTCTTCTATTGATGTTTAAAATAGATTTTTCCTACCAAGAGCTTTCACTTCTCCGGCTAAGTTTATTGTTGTCTATTTTTGGTGCTACTACAAAAAGAGACTTACTTTGATATATTCTTCAACTTGGTCAGTATTTTCATATGGAATTGCAAGTGGTTTTTTAAAAGTTGATTTTGCAACTTCAGTGAATTTGTTTTCTGCTTTTAGCACATAGGGTAATATCATCCTTAACAAAGATTTTTGATGCCTGTCTTATTTTAAACCTTTATTCATTTTTACTGTTTCATCATTCATCATCATTTTCAGTAACACAGACAATGACAGAAGAAAACATCTTTGTCATGAACCAGCTATTGAGGAAAAGGCTTTCATTTTTTTGTTATGATACATTTTTGATAAGTAGCTTTTATTATATTGATTACTTTTTTGAACTCCTAAATTGTTGGCAGTTTTGCAGTCGTTGTTTTGTGTTTTTTAATCAAGAAAAAAATTAGAATTTGTTCAATGCTTTTTCTTTGTTATCTGAGATGATCATGTTCTTTTTATTTTTTTTCACTACTGTATAGATCACAATCATTAAGTTACAACTATTAATCCAGCTTTGCATACCAGGGTTAAGTCCCATTGGATCATGATGTTCAACTGTTCTAAAGTGCTTTGAATTTGGTCTGACAATATTTAATTGAAGATTTTTCACGCCAATGCTAATTCAATATAATGGCCCATGGTTTTCTTGTGGTAACTGTTCATGATTTAGATATCAATATAATGTTAGTCTTGTGAAATACCAATTTTTAAAAATGGAGTTGGAGCTGGATATGGTATCAAAGACTCAGGACATGCTAGGCAAGCACACTACAAGTGAGCTAAACCCCAGCCCTCCCCTTTTATCTTCTGGAAGAAGGTTCTTTTAAAGCTCTCTGGCTGGCTCTTATTTGATCTGTCTGCTCTTAAGGTCTGGCACACAGCTGTCTCCTTTAGCATCCTGGAGGTCTGCTCACCTCTTATCTGTGCTAAGCCTTATGCTTCCTTTATCCTGTGTCCTCATCCTTCACTTAGTCTCTTATTTGATGATGCCCAGACTGCCTTTAAAAGCTTTCTGAAAACTGTGTAAAATCCTAGACTGGAAAGCATTTTTCTTTAGTGCTGGTCATCTGAGTGTTCTTTGGGTGCTGTCCAGAAGCCTGAACCACTCTGACTCCCCGACCCTCGCAGCATGAACTGTGCTTGTCCCTTATCTTGGTTTAGTTAGGTCTGCCACAGATTCATGATTCAGGCCTCTGGTGCCCATTTTTTGACTGGCAAAGCATGTTCGTCAGTCACTGGAAGTATTTTTGAATTATTTCATTATTTTTCTCTGCAGTCTTTTTAGAATTGTTGTTAGTGTTCAATTCTCACAGACTGCTCTCTATCTTCACGTTCTCAAAATATTTTCTATGTAATTTCATTTATTTTCTAGGTATATGCTCTACTTTATTCAAATACATATTTTCCTCTTTTGTCACGTTAGTAATTTCTAAAAGAAATTCTAAAGAATTTCCCTTTGTCGTCTAAAGCATTATGTTAAATGGCACCCTGATCTTGCTTCATGCGTTCAATACTGATGGTATCCAAACTGCCTAGGCTCCCCCTGAGAACGTGAATCCAAAGACAAACATATAGGCATCCTCCTGAATATTAACCTTCATCAGGCGACGAAAGGAGACAGAGACCCACATTGGAGCACTGAACAGAAATCTCAAGGTCCAAATCAGGAGCAGAAGGAGGGGGAGCATGAGCAAGGAACTCAGGACCGCGAGGGGTACACCCACACACTGAGACAATGGGGATGATCTTTCGGGAATTCACCAAGACCAGCTAGCCTGGGTCTGAAAAAGCATGGGATAAAACCGGACTTACATAGCGGACAATGAGGACTACTGAGAACTCAAGAACAGTGGCAATGGGTTTTTGATCCTACTGCGCATACTGGCTTTGGGGGATGCTCAACTTGCTGAACCTGGATGAAGGTGGGCAGTCCTTGGACTTCCCACAGGTCGGGGAACCCTGATTGCTCTTCAAGCTGACGAGGGAGAGGGACTTGATGGGGGAGGGGGAGGGAGGTGGGAGGCGGTAGCGGGGAGGGGGCAGAAATCCTTAATAAATAAATAAAATTTAAAAAAAAAATACTGATGGTAGATCCTAGACTTTGTTGTTGTTGTTCACCCAGAATCTTGCTTGTTCTTCCTTTATCCCAATGACTCTGGTCTGTGGACACAGGGCATTTTCTTAACTTTCCTGAGATATCTCACAGTCCATGAATGACAGTCTTTTAAAGTAAGGGACAGAAAAAAAGTACCGTAACTTTTAAAGTAAGGGATAGAAAAAAAAAAGTACCATAACTGAAAATTCAAAGCCAGGCCCGAGCTTGGTATGAACTTCTCTATGGAGTGATAAACCAGAGGCTTAACTCTAGAACTCTGTAAGTGAGGTTTCTTAGTGCTGGGCTGGCCAGCTTTCCCAAAGAGACCCCTTCAATCTCTCCTCAAGAAGGCAAAGCCTTCTTCTATAGCTACTGCCAGTATTCTACTTGCTGGACAAAACCAGTATTCCATGTCCAGGTACTGACTGGATCCTGCTTGTCTTCAACCACACCAGTGTCCTTCCATACAGTTTTTACTGTCACCTCAATGTACAAGCCACAAGCTTTCAGTCGGGACCAGGGAAGGGGTGTCACCTGGAAGTCTGAGATGGAGGGAGGAGGAAGAGGAGAAGAAGACTCTAACTCCTTCATGGTTTAAGCAGTTTTTCTGATAGCAATGTTCTCTTCCTGCCTCATTTTCTCTTACAGAAAAACCAGCTGACTCCCTGACACTTAAATCATCTCCAGCATGGAACTGTTTTTCAGCATTGGTGGTGAGTTGGTTCTAAGAGCCCCAAGGACACAAAGAACTGTGGATGTTCAAGACCCTCATATAAAATGCTTTAGCAAGCACACTGAGCCTATTTAGCCTACACATATCCTCTGGTATACTTTTAAAAGAATTTTCTCTAGTTTACTTACAACACTAATGCAGTGTAAGTCCTTGTTAAGCAGCTGTCATTATGCTTAACATTTCTCTCTCTCCTCTCTCTCCTCTCTCTCTCCTCTCTCTCTCTCTCTCTCTCTCTCTCTCTCTCTCTCTCTCTAGTTTTTTGAGACAGGGTTTCTCTGTAAAACAGCCTAGCTGTCCAAGAACTCACTCTGTAGACCAGGCTGGCCTCAAACTCACAGAGATCCTCCTGCTTTTGCCTCCCGAGTGCTGGGATTAAAGGTGTGCATCACCGCTGCCTGGGATTGATGACAAGGACAAATGCTGGCTTGATACAGAGGTATTTCGTTCCCTAAATGGCCTTTCCATGGATGGCTGAATTTGTGGATGGGAAACCCATGGACAGGGGCCTACGGTGTATGAGCTTCTCTGGGTCAGTCAACTCTGGTCAAGTGCTCATCTGCTTTCCAGCTGTCACAGTAATGTTGATTCTAAATTATCCTTATGGGTTAATAATATATGCAATAAACCTTACTCTGCAGTTTGGAAGTTTTTATAAAAGCATAAAACCAGAGGCCCATGATAGAACCAAACATGAACGGAGAAAAAAATGTCAGCGTAATGATACTTAATGATATTCTGCTATACTCATAGATTAGTGACTACCACCAATGTCAGCAGAGAGCCTTCATCTAGTAATTGATGGAAACAGATGTGGAGACCCACAACCAAACATTAGGCTGAGTTCAGGGAATCATGCTCAAGAGAGGGAGGAAAGCTTGTAGGAGCCAGAGGGGTCAAAAACAGCACAAGAAAACCCACAGAAACAACTAATCTGGTTTATAGGAATTCACAGAGTCTGAACCAACACCAGGAAACCTGCGTGGGAACGACCTAGACCCTCTACATATATGTGACAGTTATGTAGCTTGATCTACTGGCGGGACTTCTAAGAATGAGAGCAAGGGCTGTTCCTAACCCTTTGACTGACTCTTGGGACCCTATTCCTCATACTAGACTGCCTTGCCCAGTCCTAATACAATGGGAGGTGCTTAGTCTTACCACAACTTGGTATGCCATGTTTTGCTAATACCCATGGGAGGCCTGTCCCTTTCTGAACAGAAACAGAGGAAGAATAGATGGGAGGGAGTGGAGGTGAGGTGAAGGGCATGGCAGGAGAGAAGGGAGGGGAAAATATGGTTGAAATGTAAAATAATAAAAAAATAAAAAAATCAGATCTTTTTTTGTTCATTGAAGAATACTTTTTAAGCTCATAGTTCATACATGCACAAGGAACTCACGAGTTCCTTTAAAAATATCCAATATAGAACAAAATGAGAATCCAGCATTGTATAAATACTGTGAGATAAAAGTGGAGAAACTTAGGATGAAGCTAAAAATCTTATTTTACATACACTTTATTCTGCAGAAGAACCAAGCTCATAACCTACAAGGAGCAGTTTTTACGAGTAAAAGGAGCATCCTGGTAGGGAAATGGTGTATTTTTCTGTTTGATTCCAGAACCAGCTGGAACTTACATGGAAATGTTCTCCCATTTCTTTATATTAGTTTTCCCTAAAATAACAAGTTCAAAGAAGCAAAAAGCCACTTGAGAGTATACTTTGTGATTTCACAGATACCAGAGGTTGAGAGTTAGGGCAGGAAAGATATTTAAGATGGAAGGGAAGTATTTCTGCCCCCAACAGCATGCAGCCCACACCAATTTCCATGCAGTGAGTCTCAAAGTACATCAGGAGAAACACTTCAGACACAACCTGTGAATTCTCCTTCAAGCAGAGATTTTTATCATCCGTAAGTCTACCTAGCTTCTCTCAACCCATACAGGTTTTGATCTGCAGTTTTGAGCATGAAGGGTCCACGCGTATTGCTAACTGCCAAGTAAACAACAGGCACTTCATGAGATAAATTCTGCCCTTTCTAACTTAAGTGTACCTTCTCTGCCCCGAAACTCGAAATCTGAGCTATTTTATTTATTTTAAAGATAGGCTCAGGGTTAAAAACTCTTAAAGAATAATCTAAAAGTTTAGAATGGACTGGAATTAAAGTAAAAAATGTCTCAGACTATATGACTGTAGCAGTTTAAGTAGTCAGAAAGAGGGAAACGGGACATAATCATTAGACATACGTGGGATTAAAAGCTTTCACTCAAACAAGGTAAATGTTTATTAAACTAATTATTAAAGGATGGAGGGTTCATTACACAGATTGTTCAGAGAAAGAGAAAGACTATCTCTTTTTGACTAGGAGGGAAGAAAAGACAGGGGAGGGGTGAAATATTCCGGAGAAAGATGGGGGACGGGGCACAAACACATGCAAGAGTGAGCATGTGAGAACATAGTAAAATGTTGGAATACAAAAACTGATTCACCTCGGGGAAGTGTAGCTGGAGTCCCTTTACCATACCTAAGTCTTTTCTTCAGGTCTAAACACATTTTTAGGGAGTTAAAAATAAGACCAGTGAGACGGCTCGGCAGGCAACATGTCTGTCTTCAAGCCAGGCAACCTGAGTGCTGTCCTCGAACCTATGTGGTGGGTGGAGAGAACACCTCTGGCAAGTCTTCCATGGACCCTCACCTCACACATGTGCCCATACACATACACACCCATGCACACGGAATAAACTAAAGCTATGAAGTTTTAGAAAAAGAACTTAAAACCGCACAGCAAATGCCCTAAGAGGACATACTTTAAATGTCAGCATTTTATTTTCTAAAATTATGAATTTCTGGAATGAATATTTCCCTTGCTTTTTATAACAGCAAAGATCAAGAGAGCAGAAAGAATACAGCTGCAGTCCCAGGATTTCTACTTCACTGTGAGGCAAACCAACTTAGTGACACTCAGTCCAGCGAACTGGACTGCCACACAGAAATGCTAGGTTCCTGCAAAGATGACACCAGGCAGGACACACAGAAAGCAGAGCCCACGCTGTTCTGTCACACACTGACCTCACAAAATGGAAGCTTTTCCAGAACCCCTCCTAAACCCTGTTTCACAATGCACTGCTTGAGGGTACCTTGCTGTGAGTAGTAAAACTAAGGAGTCAGGACACGTGTACAAAATGACAAGACTCGCACATTGAACATAATCAGCAAAATACACTTTTATCCATTTGAATGCTTATTCACTTGGGTTTGGTTCTCTTGTCCTTAATTATGAAACAAAGAAAATTCTTAGGAGCAAGAGTTAGACGTGAGCTTCGTGCTACACTACCAAATCATTCCTGCTACCCTGGATGCACAGTTAACATCAGTTCTAGTTCTTGAAACCACAATTCTAATTCCCCTGAAAGAGAAGAAATATGGAATTATTATTGAACCACACTTATCATAGAGAAAGAAATAGAAGACCAAAACCAGAAGACAGCACCATAAGGTTCTTTTTCCTTAGAAGTTAGTCCAAAGAGTCTCATCTCTTATAAAACCATTATTAAGGTAATAAAAATGAGTTAAAATTGAATATTATAATTTTAATAAATCAGGTTCATATAAATGACACAGAAGAATTATGTAGATCCTTGCAATTTTTTGGAACTTGTATAAAAGAAGGCATATAATCCCCCATGAAAAGAAAAAAAACCTAGACAGAAATAGAATAAAAATGACTTTTCAAAGTCCAGGATTTATATTCTCCATATAAATCCAGTCAGACATTCTCCATCTTAACACCCTCTAGCACGCAACATCTAACATGGAAAAACCACTGTAATCATATTTTTTCTTACAGTCATAGTAATTAAAAATTTCTAAATGCAGGATAAAAGTTAATGCCAAAATTAAAAAGTTTGAAGGAACAAACTGAACACATTATGTAGGTTTTGTTTGTGTCACATGGTCTTCTGTAAGATCATCATAAATCATAAAGGAACGTTACTCTCAGTGAGGTAAAATCATACCCACTCTTCATTATCCCAGATTTAGATAAAAAAAAACTTGATTGGTGGTTCTAAGACTAAAGATGCTCAAGCAGAGACATCCCTGTTTTGATTTTTTATTTTCGTTTGTTTTTTTTTTAAGCTGGGTATGATTAACAGGCGGTCTTTTGAACATCTGTAAACAAAGTTCTGCGTTTACAAGTCTGCTGCTCCTTAGCATCGTGAACACAGACTATCACAGCAGCAGGGCTTGTGCAGGACCTAGTCTCCAATGCAGTGAGTATCCTGTCACTCCCACAGCTGATTGACAAGGCCATAGAGCTTATCCTCTCAGATCAGGACCTAACCAAAGGGTGGGAAGGTAGGCAAGAGGTCTAGGATGACGGACAGAAAACTGAGGTGGTCACAATGAGCATGCTCAGGGAAAGGTTGGCATCTGGAGAGCATGGTCGGACTGAAAGGAATGAGGAATCTATGATTTTAAACACTGTTGTGTTCTTACGAGTGTTTTGTCTGCATATGTGTCTGTGTACCTCACGTGTGTCTACTGACCAGAAGAGCGGCGTGTCACATGCCCTGAAACTGAAGCTGCCATGTGTGTGCTGGGAATGGAAGCCAAGTCCTCTGCAAGAGCAGCCAGTGCTCTTAATTGTGGAGCCCTCTCTCCAGCCCCAGGATCTTACTCTTCAATACAACCATCTCCCAGGTAATACCTCTCTGTTGGGCCTGTGCTGCCTATGGGGAAATGGTGTGCTGTTCGATATCATATGCACACACTGGCTCGGTAATCTTGCAGACCACTGACATCTTTTAAAAAGCTCTTTTCTTCATGAGAATCTTACACACTCTAGCCTAGACTAATACTCAAATTCAACATGGTGAACAATCAAGTGTTTGACAGGGCTGCTGAGGCTGCCCAGTGAGAATTACTGGCAATCCTTCCTTTCCACAGCTGAGGTTTGGCAACAGTTTTTGTTATTTTTATAACCTTCAAACATTATTACCTCTTTCCCTTAGGTTTTGAATAAGGGTTGATAGAAGGATAAAAAGAAGCGCTCAATTTAATAAGGTGTTTTAAAAAGTATAAATTAATTTTTTCAAATGTGTTCCAGATTGATGTTTCTACAGGTTACAAAACACAGACTTGGAGTTTAGAACAATAAAAACACAAAGAAAAAAGAGGCAATGATGAAAAAAAATCCATCTTGTAACTGTAGAATAGAGACAGCTGAACAGGGAAAATCAAGTCTGGGGTGTGAGGGAGAAGACAGGATGGCATTTACAGGTTAGCATTTTCAATTATGAGCTGGTCAGCTCACAATACAGAACCACTAGGATTCAGTCATCAGTATCAGATGGAGTCAGATAGGAAGCTGTGATCCTAAGAGTTTTGAAGTGTTCAGGAGTCCCTGGGAGATGTAGTGGTGCTGTCAGGAGTGCACGACAGGTCAATAAGATGACCTCTGTAGAAGTATCTCCATAGAACACAGAATAGTCTTGCTGACTGGATCTAGGACTTAAGAATCATCAAACCCTAAAGAGAGGCATAGACATTCCCAGATCCACTAAACTTCCTAAACTGTTCCCATATCCACTCATGCAAGACCTCCTAATGAACTTTCTGATGACGCTGCCCCTTTATATTTCCTCACTACAATGTGCTAAAACGGATAAGCACTGCTATTTGGGAGTTCCACTCTAGTCCCACGTCAGTGGAAAGTTTAACGTGGTATGAAAAGTCACCTTAACCCAAGCTTCGCCCACAGTTCCTAACTCACTATTGACAATAATCTACTCCTATATGCTGCTTGTCACCTCAAACAAATAAATCATAACCCACCTACCAGCCCCCAAAAGAAGAATTTTAATCTCACTAAATATTCAATGGTCCCCCTATGCTCCCTGGAGCTGGGAAACAGTCTTCCTTTCTCACAAGCCATGTCCTCTTGTGATGGTGGACAGTAATTCAGACTTCACCACTCAATTAACAATATTTATGCACTCTACTTGTGTTGAGTTCCTGCCATTTCCCAGGTATGTACTAAGTCAATGGGGATAGAAAGTCTGCCTTCACATTTCTCAAAGCCTAGAAACAAAGACAAGATCCACATGTCTTGACAAAGATCAATGTGTAGACTGCAGCTTCTTAGGCTCTGGGATGAGTGGGGTTTGAGAGAAATTTTGCAGTGGCAAAAGGTCTCTGAATATGCAGCGATAAACATTATTTAAAATCAAGAGCATACCGAACAAGAAGAGTTCCAGCGGGTTTGCTGTGTTGTATCACACAGCTCACTAAAGCCTTCAGCACACCAGTGCAGACCCAGGCTCTCTACTCTGTGCACTGCCAGTGTCTTCTGTGCACTCTCCTGCTCTTACAGAAAGAAACCTTTCCAGCGCTCCTACTGCCGCCTCTCAGATCTAAGTATCAAATTAGCCTACCTTTGAACTGGAGTGTGCTATATGCAGTGTTTGGTTTTATAAACTATTTTTTTGAGTTGTGGGCTTGAATTTCATAAAACAAACAGACAAAAACCTTACTTTTGGCTTGGGTTTAACATAGACTTTCTGGTCATTTTGAAAATAGTCCTAAATATACTTCTACTATTTTGTACCATGTATTTATGAAAAGAGTTTTCCACGTTGATGATTAGTAAATCAAAATGTCAATCATCTCTGTAATATAAAGATGTTCTATGTCCTGTAATAGCAAATATTCAGCCACGATTTAATTATTATTGTAAAAATAAACGAGCACCATCTCATTAGTATGCACATTTGCTTTTGTCTTTAAAATAATGGCAAATTTATATGCATTCAAAATAATTTTTAAATAAATTCTACTTTGATTTGTGTTATATACTTACATAACCAGGATCACGTAAAAGACTCTGGTCAAAAAAAACATGAGAGGAAGCCATTTAAGAAACCCTGGTATAAATAAGCACAAAGCCTATGAAGGTGAGTTTTACGTGTCAACTTGACACAGTCTAGAATTATCTGAGTGACAGTTTCATGAAGGATCAGGTTGTCTGCAGGCATGTTTATGGGAGGTTGTCTTTGACTGAATTAACTGATGTGAAAAGACTGTGTCCACTGTGGGCAGCACCATTTCCTAGGCTTGGGGTCCTCAATGAGTAAGAATGTAGAAAGTGAGCTAAGCACTAGAGGCATGCATCCATTCGCTTTCTCTCTACTCTTGGCTGTGGATATGACTAGTTGCTTCACTTTCCTGCCTTGATTTCCTTCTAATGATGGACTAGAACCTGGAATTATAGCTGAATAACCCATTTTTCTTTAAAGTTGCTCTTGCCAGAGTATTTTTTATGACATCAAAAAAGAAAAAAAGAAAGAAAGAGAAAGAAAAAAGAAAGAAAGAAAGAAACCAAAACAGAGCTTTAATGGAACATGGGAGAAGAGCCTGGTAATATAACCAGAGGCTTAAGTGATGAGTAGAAATGACCCAGGCTTTACTATCCGCCCTGCCCCCTGCCATGTGAAAAGATGCTGAAACAGAGAGCAGATAGGGAAACACCGCATTTGAAGTGCTTCCACGGCCATGTGTTGAATATTTGGTTCTCAACTAGAGGTGCTGTTTGGGGATGTTGTGGATCTGATCTAGGTGAGTTTCTGAGGAACAGGCCTCGTGGGCTACAGCCCAGCTCTCCTTTGCCCAGAGCTCTCTGCTTCATGATCCTCTGAGATTTGAGGATGCCACAATCTTCACTCCAACCTCCATGACACGTCTTTTTGCCATGATGGATTAATACCCTCTCAAGCCATGAGCCGAAATGAATCCCGCCTCCTTTAAGCTACTTCTGCCTGGCATTTCGTAAGAGCAGGGCAGCGGGGAGCACAAGAGCTAAGTGGCAGTGAGCAGCCGGGGCCAGGAGGAACTGACTAGACATTAAGAGTTGAGAGGCAAGCAGGAGCTTCTCTGGGCCCTGCGCACATTAGCTATTACTCTGAGCCCCGATTTTCTGATGTTCAACAAGACATTAATAGCAGGACTTGCTTCAGAGACATGATGAGAGAATAAAATTAGATAACCAATACTAAGTCCTCAGAACACTGAAGTATACTCATGGCTGAGTGTCAACTTCATGGTTTTTTTTAAGATCATAATGTTATATAATTGGGACCAACAATTATCTTATCAGTAAGATAACAGCAGCTAAATGTTCACAGACCTACAAACAATCACTAGGCGTCTACCGGGACAATAAGCCTTAGTTAGAACAGAGATGTATTAACATAGCTCTCACCAGAAGCCAAACAGTAGCATTCAGTGTGTGAGTGTCCATTAGGACATTAACATAACATAAATGTAGTCTTTCTGCACGTGTTGTTTAGACAGGATCTCCTTCTGTAGCCCAGGCTGGGCTCAAACTCATGATTCCCTGGCCTTAGACTTCCCAATGGTGGGATTATAGGCAAGAATCACTATGCCCAGCTTATACTTAGTGTTTTGAAACAGCCCATTCTCATTTTGCAGCATCTGAAATGTTTTGAGACAAAATGCAAGTTTTCATATGTCTTTCTCAATGTTCTAAGGAAACTGTTCTTGCCTTTTCCAGCTTAGAAGATGACCCTGAAGTTCACCTCACGCAATCTTGACCTCCAAAGCACCTCAGTTGGAATGTTGCTTCTGATTTCATGTCCTGAAATTTTGACACCCTGTCATCTCTCTGACAAGGACTTTGTGGTTACAGGGAACTGTCACTGTCCCAGGTAACTCAGAGCCATCTTACAGAGATCCCCATCTGAAGAATTTTAAACATTTAATCACAAGTTCTCTGCTGAGCATGTGTCTATCAAGAAGGAAATCAGTAAGTCAAGGAGACAGCTGCATGCCCAGGTTGACTGCAGCCACACTAGAGAAGCATCCTAGTAAATCTCTAAAGTTTCATCATTAATGTCCAATTCTCTGGATTTATAATTCTGAATTCTACAAAGGTTAAATTTCATGCAATAGTTGTTATATAGAGCATAATTACTAAGATGTAAGAGGTTTAGGTTGTTTCCCCCCCCCCAAAAAAAAAACCATTTATTTTGAAGTCCTAGTCACTTCAAAATGTGATAGATAAACGCAGTTAAGATGAGGGGTAGGAGGAGATGGAGGTTTTCATAAGACACACACAACAATATCTGGTGACAATGAAGGCAAAGATGAAGGTTACACAATGGCAAACCAAGGACACCTTAGCTAGCCAGCAAACTCTAGAAGCTAGGAAGAGGCCAGGAAAGAGTCCTACACATGGCAGAGTTGGCATGGGTCCTTCTCTGCGCCTCGTGCAGACATTTCTGTTGTCTAAGCCACTCTGTGGTGTTTGCTGCACCAGCCAGGGTAGAAACTCATGAAGAAGACTGAGGATGACATGGCAGAAAGGTGAAGGTGACTCAAAGGAAGACAGAGAAAGTCTCCGTGAGGCACACGTACCTGAAGAGTTATTACCCCAAATCACAAAGAATTCTAAAAGCTTTCCAATGAACAGGCAAAGAGCATGCTCCAAATGGGCGAAAGATCTTGGCAGATTCCCTGCCCAAGGAAATACATGTGAAAGAGGGGAGGAGATGAGAAGAGGCTCACTACCAGATGTCTTTATTGAACTGCAAGTTAAAACCACAGAGTGGCGGGGGTACCACTCAAGAGTCAACAAGCAGCTGGTTGAATACTACTCGTTCCCACGGAGAAATAAGGCCAGTTAGATTACGTTACATAGGTAACACACAAACATCATGAGCACAGAGCTCTGAGCTACAGGAGGATGATCAGATAGCTTTTTTTATACATGGCAACAGGCGTTGTACATTTATTCAGCTACTTAGGGAGGCAATTTGCCAGCACCTAGCCCAGCAGGTCAACTGCATGTCCCATGAAAATGCAATTATACTTCCACTAGCCACAGCAGTAACCCTTACATATGAATAGAACAAAAAATAAAAACAAGAATGGTGATGACTGCAGTTCTTATGTTAAGAAGCTGAAAAAGCCCACTTGCCTCTCATAGTAGGAGAAATAACTTATGCAAAAGCATTATACAGCAAAGAAAACAGATGGCCTAGAGCCACTTTGCAAAATACTGGAGTCACTAAGAATGAAAAAGAAATGGACAGAACCCAAATTCATACACTCATAAAGTCTGTTCAATGAGGGGAATGAGTTTCTTCTGGGAAGGGAGAGGACAGGGGTAATCTCTGTATGGCCATGTTAGGGACTTTCATATACAGAGAATGCTCTTAATCTGATTGATTGCACATCCAACAGTCACTATATGAAAACAGACACAAACCATTATTAATGATACATAATATTTACACACAGAAAAAAAAAGGTCAGTATACATGCTTTAGCTCAAAAAGGTTTTTGATGAAGTTATAAAAAAATGGATTGAATTATGACAGGAAACAGATCAAGAGCTGCTAGATAAAATAGATGCTAGGGATGAAGAGAGCAAATGAACACAGAAGAGGGAGAGGCACCTGGGTTACTGATGAAGCTGTCCTATACCTGCACATGCATTGGCAACTCACAGACTCCCAAATCCAAAAATCAGACCTCAGTAATAACTTAGAAAAGGTAATGAATTAGTTTATTTTCATGTCTGGGCAAAGTTAATTATCTGTGGGATTAAAGTTGGGCATTTTTGTCAATCAGAAAGAAAAGTAATCAGTCTACATATTTGCACTGAGAATACAAAGCATATTTGTTTGGATGGATAAGTTGATGGGCGGGTAGATGGGTAGCTAGATGGCAGATGGATAAATAGAAAGAAAATAGGTAGATGGATAGATTGATGTTAGATAGATGGATGGAAGAACAGACAGATGATAGATGTACAGGAATCAAGTAAGAAAACCACAAAGTTTCCAACAAATAAATAATTTGAATGGACTTTTATGCAGTAGGAAGATAGAAAGCTTATTTGCTCAAATATTAATCTTTTGTTTCATTTATATGTTTACTTTGAAGTGGTAAAGGTGGAAAGGAGGCCTCATATATGCTAGGTAGTCATGGAGTCACATCCCAGTCCACACTCCCATGTATGTAAATGTTGCCTGATTTCAAACCATCCAAATATTTAAATGTACACACAAGCAAATACAAGAGAGTGGCTTTAAAAGTTCTTAAAAGCTGAACCTTCCTCCTCAAGAGAAAATGTGATATTGTCTGCCTCTCCTTGCATGAGGTCATCTAACTTTTCCATGCCCAGCTTGAATGTCCTTGTGTTTTGCAACATAAAGGATAGCACGAGCCAGTGGCACTGGGTAGGCAAAACAGGTTTGTCTGTGCAGCTGCTGGCACAAAGTAATGGCTCCTATGAATGGGTTCTCACCACGTGTGCTGGAACTTGCTCGGCTTTTGCAGCAGGAGTTCCGGGTCTTGGATAGAACTGGTTGATGAAAAGGCTTGGAAATTTGTACTCTTCAACAAGTTTCAGTGTTTCTTGAAAATCCTGATCGGTTTCTCCAGGAAAACCACAGATAATATCCGTAGCAATCGTTATTCCAGGAACCCTGGAGAAGAAAAACAGACAAAAATGTAAAAAAAAAAAAAAACAGTTGACTGTGAGCCAGAATCATTTTATTTCCTTGACATTTTAAATGGTATTTAAAAAAATACAGTTTATTTTTTTTTTAAGACAGAGCACTTGAAAACAGTTTTGAAACGCTCTAAATACTAAGAGATACAATGAAATATAGTGGTCCCTGGTCATCCTCAGAGGCATCCATTTTTAATGCTTTTAGACATGGTTTTATTTTGTTTTCTTCTCTGTCTCTTAAGACAGATGCTTACTCTGCTGTTTCTGGATTTGTTGGTTTTTTTAAAGGCAGTATTTAAGGGACTTTTACATTACGGTAAATGAACTAGCTGGAATTATACACTAACCCTATGTTCTTAACACTGTATTCATAGTACTTCCATAAAAGAACTGCAGAGACAACTGGCAGACCAGGTTGTTTCTCAACATTTAAGTTTTCCTAAGAGTAGTAACTGAGTCTTTGGAAAGCTTGCTTAACATTTTATTTTCCTAAACTGATATCTTCTCAAGGCTTCATCAGACCTACCAAAACGCAACAGCAGGATGAACTGTTGCTCCATGGCACAGCTTGCTAGACAGGTACAGTGCCCTGGGTTCAATGCCTGGCACAGGTGGCAGGGATGGAGTGGAGATGACAAAAATCAAACCTACTTTCTAAACACTTGATGTATGAGGTTGCTCAGCATCCATGTCCCTAGTTTCTGGAAAGGCCACTGCTTTCTTCCAGTGTGCACTACTCTAGCAATGAGCTGGCTGTTACCCCTGACTCCTGCTCCTTGCTCTCTTTTTTTCAGTCTTGTTTTCTTAGGTCGTAGGTTTTGCTAATTCTCAATTACTTCCTTCACTCTGCTGGTGTGTTTCTCTGTATCAGGTGACAGTTATTAGGTCTCAGGGTGTCTGAACACATGACTGATTGGCAGTACAGTTACCTAATATTCCAAATTCACACGATTATCCACCAGAATTTTGCATTGTTCCTTTTGAAAACGGCTGATAGATGCTGAAGGCATGAAATTCACTCCTGTGCATACTCACAGTTTCGCAGTGCTTGATATTAGACCTAGGGCCTGTGTCGGCCAGGTCTATACTCTGTGACTGACACACACTCCACCCACACATACTCCATTGCATGTGCTGTATCACTCTCTTTTTAGGGTGTCAGGTTTTCTCAATCATTTTAAATTTCATGCTAATATGGCTTTTATTATATTTTTAAAATCGTTGTACAAGGCACAATCTATAGACTTAAAGTCTTTCCGTCTAGGAATCTAAGTCTCTCATATTATTTCCTTAATAATTTCTCTAGGAGATTGTCTTGTATTATTTCTTCAGTAATTTCTCTAGGAAATGTCATCTACAACACTTCCTCTTAGGGACTCATTTATTTTGAATGTTCAAACCACCAGTTTGATATTTAGCTTTTTCTGTCTCGTTTTCCATATGTGTTATTTGTTCTATTTTACTTGAGTTTGTTTTCCAGTTTATAATTTAAGGTAAAAAAAAAAGCAGTAATTCAGTACGGTTCAGTCTCTCCCAGCTCTTTCTCCATCTTGAGTTTTCCTTCACAGGACACCTTCTTACAGATGTAGCATCATTTCTTACTTGAAGACATGTCAAAGTCTGTTTCAATTTCTCTGCCCATAGCCTTCGTATTTATTTTCTTAAGGCTGAGAATTTATATCAACAAATAGTCATTTTCACTGTCCTTTTGGTATTAAAGAACAAATCACTGCAAACATTTTTTTAGAAGATATTTTATTTGTTTTATGTGTATGAGTGTTTTTCTCTTCATGTATACCTGTACACCATTAAGCATGGTGTTCACAGAGGTCAGAACAGGCATCAGATCACCCTGAAACTGAAGTTACAGACATTCATGAGGTACCCTATGGGTTCTGAGAATTGAACCAAAGTCCTCTGCAAAAGCACGTGATTGCTCCTAACTGCTGAGCCATCTCTCCAGCCACCGGAGACTTTAACTGAAGAGTGGAATATAGAACAAATTAATGCTGCAGGTGGTGCCATTTTTCTCCACAGCCTTAGAGTTTCTATTCAGTTGGCTACAAATATCCGAAACTGTAACAGTGTAATGGTAACAGAATGATACAGTGGTTCCTAACAGTTCCATAGCATGGAAAATAGAAATGCAGATCAGAAATTGGGGTTCAACCTGAAGATCTGACAAACATATAGCCAGCCATTGGCTCTTATCTCTACCTCAGTTCAAAATGGCTGTCCTGCCTCCAGGAATCTCAGAATGAGACTGAAGGAGAGCTGTCTCCCAGTCTTACATTCCTCTCTAGGGCTGGGATTAAAGGCGTGCACCACTGGGATTAAGGGCATGCACCGCCCAGTTTCTATGATAAACTAGTGTGGCTACTGGGATTAAAGGTGTGAATTACCAACCACTGCCTGGTCTGTAAGGCTGACCAGTGTGACTGTTTTACTCGCTGATCTTCAGGCAAGCTTTATTTATTAAAATATAAATGAAATATCACTATAGTACCCCAAAATTATGAATGAACCCATACACATTAGGGAACATATTCCACATCATCCTACATCTACTTTCCTGTCATACATGGCTCTTCATAGATGAGCACAAGAATTTGGTAGCATAAGAGAGAAGAAGGCTCGGCCAAACTGCAGAGCTCCTAACAAATAAATTCATGGAAACAAAAGCTCCTGATCCCTTTGCATAGTACTTGATGTTTATGTGAAGAAAACACAGACCCACTCACTATAAAAAGTACCCTCTTCTCATTTCTACTTTGCTCATAGTCATTAATTTGCATGGATTATAACTTGTAAAGTAATTCAAGGATTTTTCAATGTGATGATAAATATGAAGGACAGTTTTTTACAGAAAAAAGAAATGGTCTACTGTGACATAAACCTACTTCTTTCTTCTTTAAGGACAATCAAAATCACATTTTAAAAATCATAGAAGCATGTATTTCCTTAGTAAGACTCAGAAGAAAAGAACAACTTGCTAGATTAAGTGTGTGAACAGAAAGAAGTGTGTAAATAAGTTTCAATTAGCTAGTTTTACACTTGTCTTCTAACTAGTCATGATATAAAGAAATCCACAGATAAAAATAGAGGCAAAAGATAACAGATGAGAGTCCATGTCCCCCTGAAAATTAAAAATATCTTAGAAACTGCCTGTGAAACATGGCAAGAAATGAAGTCATTGTCCTAATTTTTGAATCAGAATGAATCTGGCAATAGCTGTCGGGTATTCCCAAAGGAAAGTCCCTTTCTGAACCCTCCCCCATCCTTCTCTATCAGTGTTCTCAGCACTGGCCAACACCTGCTTACTCTGGCTTTCCTGGTGGTGGTGGAGGGTGGGTTGTGACCAACCTTTAAAGGAACCACAACCAACTGGGATGTTCAAATGTGAATGTTTTAACTCAACAATCAATTCAAAATCTGGTCTGGTAACACAGGAGACAGAGTACTACAAACTGATGACATGCCAATATTTAGAAGTAGAAACTGTTTAACTGTTTAAAAGTATGTAAGAGTATAAGTTGATTATTTATATCATAAAAGTAAAGTCTGCACCTCAATATCAGACAAGACTCATCTATACATTAATTTAAAATATGTAAATGTTGCCACTTATAGTCTTGAAAATAATTTGATTCCTTAGGTAAGCCTACTAAAATCTCATTTACATTGTTAATTTGCCTAGCAAATAATTCTCAGTATGTAAAAATCAAAGAAGTTTGAAGCAAAGCAAATTCTAATTTTGTATCTTGTGATTTAAGTAAGAGGAAATGATGAGGGTATAAAACATTATTACAAATACTTAAATGGTAATTCTGGGAAACACTGTCTTTTTGAGTCACTGAATTTTCAAAATTCTATTTTTTTAAAAAAAATTTCATTTTCACAAATTTATTGAAGTAGTGAGTAACTTGTATGCAATCACTTACTAGTATTCTCTTGAGTTTCAAAACCTTGTAATATTTATGCTTTCTTAGTAGTTTTAGAAAGTAATTCTGAAACATTGAAATAAAGATATTCAATGAGCTGCAATAACAGAGAAAATTGGACTCACCATTTTTTCAGTCTTGTGTTTACTGCCAAAGCAGGTTTGTGAAATAACTTGGGAACAGAATAAGGACCCTGATGTATATCTGACTCATCAGTTTGGTTATAGGACCTACCAGGAACCTGGAGTGATTACATAGCATCTGCTAGCACTGGGTTGGGGTTTATGGAGTTTGGGGATATAGCTCAGTTGGTAAAGTGTTTACCTAGTATATGCCCTGGGTTTGATCTCTAGCACACACAAACCAGTTTGGTGGCACAAAAGACAACACAGGACAAGACATTTCAAAAGTCATTTTGACTTAATTGAAAAAAATACATATATGCACTCCAAAATTTGATTTCTTAGGAAGACTTTCATGTAACTTAGACTGGCCTCAGAGATAGCCAATTAGCCAAGGCTGGTCTCCCATTCCTCTAATCCTCTTCCTCTTTCCAAGCACTGGTAAGAGGAAATAAAGATCTTAAAACAATAGAAATGAAAACATAGACTGTCTATATATACGATTTACAGTGAGAGTAGTACTTGGGAATTTTAAGATTTAATGACTGTGTTTGGAAGATATAAAATCAATATTCTTAGCTTTCATTTCACAAAACCAACCAAGAGGAAGAAATCAAACCATAAGTAAAACAGAGAGGAAATAAAAAGTATGAGGAGAAAACAATAAAAAGGGAAACAATAAGGAAAAAAATCAATAAAAGTAAAAGACACATCTCCAAGAAACTAAAATTACTTAGGTTCTACTAATCTGAGAAGAAAATAAGGAGATAACATGATCAACTTCTGGCATGAGAGATGGGACACCATGACAGAACCTACTACCAACACTAATGTCACCTTGAGAATATACTATACACAGTTTTATGCCAGCATTTACAACTTTGATGAAGCTGGAAGAATTCTTTAAATGATAAAAATGGACCTAAGAAGAAACAGAAAATCCGAATGCATTTCTACTTATCACAAAATTAAACTCCTGGTTTATATCTTGACCTCAAGAGAAAACAGGACAAGACAACACAACCCAGGTTCAGATGGCTTCACGACAGATCCTACTAAACACATTTAAAAAATAAGATTAATGTTACAGAAACTATTATACCAAACAAAAAAGTCAGAAGTTAGAGTCTAGCATATTCTAAAATCAAAGAAACTGATTACAAATGAACTCTATACTAATATCTCCCATGAATACAAAGATGATGTTTTCTTAATAAAACATTACCAAACTGATCCAACAATCTATGGGAAGGATTATTCCTCCATGTTTTAATTCAAGAGTGATCTGAAATGCAAATATCAACACATTGAATCACACTAAAGGAATAAATGTAAAAAAAAACCCTCATGGTGGTCTTCGTAGATGCAGAAAACTAAGTAGACAAATCAAATACTCCCAAGAACTTACAGTTCATATATTTTCCAAAGAATGGATGTTTTCCCAATAAAACTGATAATATAAGTTACAGATTCCTGTTCTCACTTCCTCAACTCAACATACTATGGAAGCCTGGTCAGTAAAGAAGGACAAATAAGAGAAATTAAAGGCATGTTTGTTGTAAATAAGGAAGGAACCTAACTCTTCTGCAGATAAGACATTCCACGAAAATACAAAGAAATCTAATTAGTCTATGAGGGTATGGAGGTCTGAGAAAGCTTGCAAGCTCCAGCAGCAACCTGGGAATGTCAGTTGTATTTTTATATATTAATAATCAACAATCCAAAAGAGATACCAGAAAATAAAGTAACTTCACTAAGAAAAGAGTTAAGTGGCAAAAATAAGATAAATCAAGGAAGTGTTCATAAAATTTGCAAAGAAAAATTAAACAGAAAGATTAAAATATCAGTGATTTCAAAACTATAAGTGGAATTTCACGCTAGCATATGAAGTATTGGGTTTGAGCATGGCACCTGACCATGTATGTGCCATGACACTTTATTCCTGTTTACTCCCCACTATTCCTCCCCTAACGCTTCCTTTCTTCCCCAGCGAGCCCCCGTTTCCCTTTTACATTTAGTCCATCACTCTATCTCCTACCACCCTAAGATCCCTTCTCCCCGCAGGTGCCTTCCTACTTTCATGTCCTAATGCTACACATATAAATGCACACAAATAGAAGAAGATAAGTCTTTCTAAACAAATAATTGAAGAGATAAGCCACAGATTAGGAGAGCATACTTCTGAACCATGTGTCTTGTCCCCCAAACCATTTCAAAATCTTCTGACTTACTAATAAAAAGACAAAACAACAGTCGAGACTTTAATCACCACTTCACTAGAGAATAAACTAGCTAGTACGTGTGGAACGATTGGGTCTAGGAAAAACAAATTAAAACTACAAAGCCAGTAGTGTGGCTGAAACTTAAAAAAGCCAAGAGCAGATGTAGGTGCACAAGATGAAAACTGAGCCTGCATTCATAATAAGATGGTGTGTAACGTGGTGTGGCCATTTGAAAAACAGGTTGGCAAGTCCTTAAGTAGTTAAGCAGAACATGTAGGGTACCCAGGAACCATATTATAAGGTATCTATCTAGGAGAAGTGAATATTGGAGAAGTGGATTTTCAGAGTGGATTTCCTATTATTCTTTATAACAGGCCAAAATTAGAAACAGTTAAAGTGCTTACTAGCTGTTGAAGGCATGAACAAAATATGGCAGTTCCATATATTAGAAAGAGAACTGTCCACTATCACATGTACATAAGTAAACAATAAATGAATCCTTTTAAAAACCTTAAATCTCCTGGGCTTTTAAAAAAAAGTACCAAGAAGCCCAAAGTAGCTGGGACAGAACCCATTGCTTAGGCATCTACTCCCAGTCTTCTGACCTGTGCGTCTGGAAGAAGTTTGTTTCTTCCCACAGCTGGATGTATTAGCACTACTGCTGCAGGCCCAGGGTGAGTGACTGAGTGAACTTAGCCTTTGGTGGCTTTGTTTGTTCCTAGTAAAAGCATTCAGTGGTAAGTTCACTCAAGTGGATGCAGTGCTCGGAAGGGTACCTGCTGAACAGGGCCTATATGTGTCTCCCACCCTCACTGAAACCTTGTCAGAGAAATATAAACACCTAGTGCCAGGCAATGCATGGACAATTTATATTTTGCTGGAGACAACTTCTTGTAAGTCTCCAGGACAAATGGGGAAATATCATTAGTGGAATAAGATTCAGAGAGGTGAATTACAGACAGTTACACAATTAGGATATATGAAATGAGGGCCCTAGTCTGAAGTTTTTAATCACTCCCTAAGGCTGTCTTCTCTCTGACCTGTGTCCACATGTGTTCATTGTATGACTGTATTAGAAGTTTTAGTGATCATAAGTTCACTGAGAACAAAACTTATTATTCATAATAGTTTTTCTCCAGTAATTTAATGCAATGTAAGAACCTGCTTGTATTTTTGCAGTAATATTTTAGAGCAGAGATATCTACGCTCTGTCTAGAGGTTAAGAGACTTGTCAAAGGCCACCAGGCTATTTATTGCTGGTGCAATCACAATTTAGACCTGAATCTTCCAGCCCTCTCAGTGCCCTGTCCACTGTTCACAATGAACACAGAGGCAATTTAAAACTAAATGGCTCCAGGCTACATTTATTCTTTCTAAGACCTTATTGTTGCCTTTATTATTCTCATTATTCTTCCAGAAATGAATGTGATTATCCCTATATTCAGATGGTTTGTAGAAAACCTAGCAACAGTCTCAGAGGAAAGAATTCATGTTAAACCCAGACAGATTTGGGTTCATTAACAGTCTTGCTACCAAAAGTTACTTCAAAGATCCCAGCTTTAGCCCCATCTTCTCCAAGATGGGGCTCACAGCACAACCCTTTAAATGATGCCTACTTTCTTCCACTCTTCATGAGACTCAGACAAGGACCACACTCACACCAACTCTCCATCCT
Source organism: Microtus ochrogaster (assembly GCF_000317375.1). NCBI lineage: Eukaryota > Metazoa > Chordata > Mammalia > Rodentia > Cricetidae > Microtus > Microtus ochrogaster. The sequence goes on from NC_022018.1 coordinate 35,080,663, forward strand.
AGCGTTTCCACAGCCAGTTTCTGTTCGGTTCTTCTCAGTTGGTGCCCTAGGTAAGTGCTAGGAAATTATAGGAGAACAGGATCAGAGTATAGATGCCACCAAAGGAGACTTGACATAGCACAAGTGGTTGTACTTTTCTTTGTCACAAATTATATTAACTAAAACTGCGAAACATGGGAATTTGTGAGTGGTTTATGAGTAAAGTGTGAGAAAAATTTAAAAACTCTAGACTTGAAAAATATTCTGACAGTGACAAGAGTCTTAAAATGTGTAGTGAAGGGTTTTACCAGCATTTCAGTCTCTGAAGGTTTGCAATGTTTAAAGTGATTACACAAATAAAAACATACTATACTAGCTGAAAACTAAAAACAATCTTCACTAAGACAAACTATTTTAAGTAACCAATTTAGGGGATGGAGAGATGGCTCAGCACTTAAGAGCGCTTGTTGTTCTTGCACAGGACCAGGGCTTGGTTCCCAGCACTCATCTGGTATTTTAAGCCATCAGTAATTGTAGTTCCTGGGGATCTAATGCCCTCTCTGTTGTCCTTGGGCACTAAGCACACATGGTGCACACACACACACACACACACACACACATATATATATATATGTATATATACATACATACATACACACATACACATATATATGCAGGCACTAAGCACACACATGGTGCATATATATATATATATATGCAGGCAAAAAATTTATGTATATAAAATAAGATCTTTCAAAACAGTAAAAAAAAAAGTCAAATAAATAGGCCTAACTAACACTGCTGCACAAAACTTTCATTTTTGGAAAATTTGTTCAAATGGATAAATAATTATCTTTCTGAGAGTCTGTCTATTCATCCAAACTACTCTCCAACTACAGCACTCAGAGTCTAGAATACATGTATGCATGTGTCCATCTGTCTATCCCACCGGTTTACTATATCAATCACCCTCGGTTCAAAATAGGAACATGTCTCCTTTCTTAGCACAATCCTGACCAGACCACTGAATGTACAAGGACCATATGCTATGACTTTAATGATACTTTAATATGTGTAGTCTATTGTTTAAGGGTCAAAAATGATTAACAACAAAAAGAAACACATTGAAACCCTCCTGCCTGAAAAGTTCATACAAAAAGCAAGAGCATAATGATATTCCTAGAGGTTAGGTGTGGTACAGTCCTAAGACTGCTGAGGCTGAGGCAGGAGGACTACCAGGAGTTCCAGGATAGCCTGGAGTATGGAGTGAGAACCTGTATCAAAAGCAAGCACACATTTCTATAAATCAACAATTGTGAACTTTTCCACATAAAAATACCTATAACACGCATGACGCTTAAAAAGAAGTTTAAGCCTCCTTGTGTGAAGATGTTTTCAGCATTTCAACACCAAGTCGTTTCAAGCATTAGGCAAAATTTGACATTGACAGAAGGACTATTTAGCCTCTTTTTGGGGTAAGTTTTTACTAATTAGCTCTTGTTTGTTGGTTTTGCGAAAGTTATTTATACTCTCAAGATTGCCACCCGGCCACAGGAGTGAGTGCAAGTCAGCAAGGACCATAAGAAAGGTTTCTTCAAGTCTTAGTTTTAGTATGGAGGAGATAAACGTGATGCAAAACATAAATGTATAAAAATATCTTTCTAGTGCTGCATGTAATATATATATATAATGAAAACTTAAAAAACTTATTTTGAAATAATTTTTTGATATATATCTCATTCGATTATTTATTAAAAATATACAAAATTTCATCTGACTTTTAATCTTTACTGAAAGTAGTAAAACTTTCAATAAACTAGAAAAACTTAAATTAATCATTTGTTTAATTGGATACAATTTTATTGTTAAGTAAAAAAGCAATCCATATGACACAAGGCAGGAATGAGATGAAGCCATGTGGGGAGATCAGAATTTACAACCACAAAACAAATGACCGTAAGATCACTCGTGAAAATGGTGAGTATACACAGACACCGTTCTTGAAACTCAGAAAGAAGAATGGCTGTGAAACAGACAAGGGGAGGGAAGAGCCTGGGGACAGCTCAAGCTGATGAAACTGAAGAATTTAGTAGCATTTATTATAGTTGCAAACCTGGTATGAACCCAAAAGACACAGTTTTGCTTCAAGAAAAACAGTGTTATGAATCATCACTGTTAACTAAAAATTAAATAAACACCATGCTAAGTAAGATTTTATCCCGCAATGCTGTGCTTGCACTACACAGCAAGTATTTTGGAATAAGCACAAAACCTTACATAAGACCAAAGATATTGCTTTAAAAATTAAAAGTAAGCATACTGATTATACTGTTATAATATTTAAAAGGAGCCATATTAAATTTCGCAGGATTCTCACATCTGTTATTAAAATCATTTTATGACACTGTGGGTTAGAGTGAAGGTATTTACTATCTATGGTACTGTTAACATGATTCTTATATGAGTTTTCCTGTTTCTATGGCAACGTGAATTATAAGGTTCAATGAAGCCGGATTTGGTGATGTGTATTTTTCTGGTATTCAAGGTGAAAAGAAAATGAAACAGTCCTAACATTCATAAACTGCAGCGAATGTCTGAATTCCATTTAGAGATAAGACGATAATTACTAAAGTAATTAGAATTCTTCCCGGATGGAATTATTTTGCACACAGTAGAAATTGAGATTTGGAAAGGAAAGCATGGGCGAGTACGTTCAGCATCACTAATTAATTACAGCAGAAGCACTCTGCCACTCCAACACCTCGGAAGTCACTACACCGTCTTCTGTCGGCTGCTGACTACAATGGCAAAGAAAACTAGCCCCTACCCCATCCCTTAAGTCAAAAAGATAAAGTAGGTGAAATCATTTTATTCAAGAGAAAATCCAATTACAGAAATAATCAACTTTTCCCTCTTGCTTTATTTTTTTCATATTTGAAAGGGCATTCACATTAGCAGAACCAATTAAATGAATATCAAGACAGGGTACAACTACAAAGTTGGGCAAGTTTCTTAAATCTTTTAAAATTAGATGATGAGAAAGAAAACCGCTTACTGAAATTTTAGAAATTCAACCCAGGATCACAGGATTCTCTAATGGGAAGCATTATCAGAGGGTGATAAACAGTCTTGAGAAGAATAATATATAAGGTCATAATATAGTGCTTCTAATATACAGTCCAGTATCAACAACAAGTCAGACTAATTAATATTCTGTATGGATGTATTATCATTAAGTGTTGGTTTCCAGAGGGCTGGGGTTGTAGATTCAGTGAGTAGATTACTTGCCTGGCATGCATGAAGCACTGGAATCATGCCACCTAAACTGGGCATGACGGTACACAGCTGCAGTCCCAACACTAAGAAGGCAAAGATGGGAGTATCAAGGTCATCCTTGGCTACAGAGGAAGTTCAAGGCTATCCTGGACTATGTGAGAGTTGAAAGGAAGGAAGGAAGAGAGAGAAGAGAGAGAAGGGGAAAGAAAGGAAGAAAAGAAAGAACAAAAGAGGGAGGATGAAGGGATGGAGGGACGGAGGTGGGGAGAGAAAGAAGCAGCAAAGCAGGCAGGTGGACAAGAAGAGATGCCTGTATAATAGAACTCAAACAGTCCACTAAATCAAAGCAGACTTGCAATTATTTCATTCGTAATCAGTTGACCATCTATTGCTGTTGCCATCATTGACTTCATCCTGATAGCTCAGAGTTGGCAGACTAGGGCTAGTGACAAATCTTCCCATTGATTGCTTTATAAATGAGCCCCAGACTACCCATTCATTTACATGTTTATAGCAGCTGAGGCACCATGACAGCTCCAAGAGAAACCACAGGGTCTACAGAACCACCAGCAGTTACCATCTGATGGAACTGTACCCTGTCAGGCCAGGAATTTCCTGGATTTTGCTAAGTGCTTTGAGGGACATTATTGGGGAGGCAAATATAGTGCTCTCTGAAACTTCATGTGTTTCATGTACTCACAGTTCAGTCCTGGTCTTGATCCAGAATCTTCCTTGGTACCACCTCTGGTACCATTTTCCTAATTTCTCATCCCACGTATGGGATCTCACATGCTTTTGTTTCCTAATGGGCCATGAACTGCAGGTAGTCTTAGACTAGGCAGCAGCCTCACAGGTTGGAGGGTGGTGCTCTTTAGAGAAGTGCTCAGGAGGATTGGGGAACAGACAGGGAGCTGAATTAGTGAATTCAATACAGTGACAGGCTTGACTTGTCCTATCAAGGGCTAAGCCCTGGGTTGACTCATACCAGTTTCAGCACTTTAAAGCCCGAGAAGGTAACTCTGGCAGGGGAGAGGAGAGTGGAGATTCACAGGACTTTGTAAATGACAGGCTTCTTTGGGGGCAAAACTTAAACTTTACTGCACTGTGGCTGATGATGGCATCCTGTCTCAAGTGAGCACTTTGTTTAAAAGTGTACGGTTAACTAAGAGCCCCTTCACCTTCAATTGCTACCTCTAGAAATGAACAGAAGGGCAAGGCTGTGTCAATGTTCATGGCACATAGCTGGAGATTATGTACAAATTTCAGTTAAAATTTTTGGGGGGAGAGGGTGTAATACAGAGTCCTGGAAATAAAGGCAAAAATTGGGGGGGGGGGGAGTATACAGAGGACTCTGGATACTGACTCGGGTCACAGTAGCCCTTTTTTGTGACCTGAAAGGAATAACTCTCAGCATTACAATATATTTTCACTGAACAGTGCCTCTCCACAGGCTTACTCTGAACACCTGAGAGGACCCCAGAGGCAGCAGGTGACCTCCAGCATCTCCCATATGACACTCACATGGAAGTGATGGTTTACGTGCTGAGCCCATCATTTGTGACACTATGTCATGGATACTCACTTGGCCTGAATCCCTAACTTGGAAGCTCTAGTCTGTTCTATTCCAGGCCATGCGGGCTGGCCTTTCACTGTGATGAGTGTTCAGCTTCCATAGCCATATGGCTCTGCTGTGGCCAGGCTTCATAGCCCCACAAAACCCCCATAAGGTCCAGCCACTGTAGCTACTAGAGCGGCAATCTTACACCTGATATCACGTCCAAAATCATTCAGGGCTTAGACAACAGCCCCAGTGACATCACTGCTAGCAAAAGAACTGAGGAAACTTGTAACTACTGTAGATCAGGATACCCCGTCTTGTAATATGTAGCCTGGCACACAAACCAAGATACCTGTACCCTTCACACAATTCACATCCAAATAATGGCTCTGAAGACTCACAGCAGGCCACATGCCCAGGATCCTTCTTTGCTATTTACTGTGCTAGGGTTTGACTTAGCCTCTCATCCAAAGCCCACCATGAAACGTATCTGTCAATGCTGTAACATTGACATGTCAACATGGCTTCCCGCAGTGACAGGTAGGGATTCATGTTCTTTTTATAGGGTTGGCTGCGAAAGAGAGCATTCCGCTTAGTTTCTGTCTTTGGGGTAGGAATTCTAAGGTGCCCACCTATGACGAATGAGACCTCACTAGACATTGAAGCTGTAACTGCCTGAATTGTGGGCTTTCAGCTGCTAGAACGGCATAAACTGCCTAGCTAAGTTACTGCACCAAAGCAGGGGAGACTAAGAGACAAAGACATCAAAACAACAATCTGAGATTCAGATAGGTGAAAGAGGGCAGGAAGATGGCTCAGTCAGGAAGGTGTTCCTAAGTAAACACCAGCATCGGAGTTTGAATTCCTACCACCCACATATATAGCGGGTTATGGTGATGGATTATGAATCCCAGTGCCAGTGAGGCAGAGATAAACTGCCTTGGGTCTGCTGGACACACAGTCCACCCAATTGGTATCTCCAGATTCAGAGAGAAGCTCTGTCTCAAAAGTGTAAGGCAGAGAGTAATAGAGAAAGCCACCTAATGGTGACCTCTGGCCTCCACGTGTGCATACACAAAATGAACACGAGCATATAACACACACACACACACAAAGTGACTGATGTGCACAAAGGAATGAGTTGATAGGAATTGTTTCTCAAACCACTTTACTGAATCCTTGGGAATCATGTAGAATAATAGCTAATACTTTTATTAATAATAAAGGTTAATGACCAATTTCAATATAACAATTTTGTGCAAATAAATTTATATGTGCAAAGTACCTATGAGTAACCATGTAGCCAGCAAATGTGCAAAGGAGTCAGACTGCCAGCTAGGTTTCAGAATGGAGGAAGCTCTAAATGAAACAAGACTGGATCCAGGCTAACCAAGGACAGTGGAAGTCCTACAGGGAGCATGGAAACAACTGAGCACAAGAGAGCTGAGTAGTGTTTTCCACCATCAGCGACGGCAGCAGCCAAATGACAAGCAGTGCCAGGTACAATTCAAGGCGAAGGAGAAGATGAAACAGAGGCACAGAGAAACACACACAGTTCTGATTCTTAGAAAGTGACACTGGAAGAAAGCAAAGACACAGGGGAAGCTACAGGGATCAGCGGTCAGTGGTCTGCCACCTTCTAGTGTAGCTGCGCTCCAGCTAACAGGACATTACTGCAAAGATGGTCATTGTGACTCCATCTGTGATCCTCTGTAGAAAAGCACCGAAGATTTCTGATCAAAAGACTTCATGAAAGAAACCTTAGGTAGAAAAACACAACTGCTTTTGCTTCATGAACTATACCATCTGTTCCCAAAGACAAGGCCACACATTCCATTTAGATTTCCAGAAAAGCTGTTCTTGACGCCTGATGATACTTTTATAAGGTGGTCATATAAATGCTGAATACAGCAGAAAACCACAAATCAATGACTGAGCAAAATGCAGAGGCATGTACTGTCACTAAAATAGAGAAGGGGAAGAAAACAATCTTCGAAGGCACAGCAGTGAAGACACGACATCTTCCTTAGTGACTAGAATGCTTCATGCAGTAGGAAGAAAATCATGGCACGAAGCACCAAAATTACTTATGTGGAGTCAGGAGGGACACAAACATCATCTAGGTCCTCTGCACCAGAGTCACTTTCTGAAAATGTGGTCAGAGAAGGTAATTCGGGCTCCAATAACTTCCCGAGGAAAATCCACCTTAGTCAATACTGGCAATTGAGCTGATAATTGATTTAATCAGTGTCAAAGGAGGAGGATGCTTATGCCCTAACACTGAGCCATGTGTTGAGCCAGATGCTACAGCTTCCGGAAAAACCTCACTCCCAGATGCCAGGTGCTCACCAACAGCAGTTGAAATAGCTCAGTTTTAGCGATGACAGTGTGCAAGGTAAACGAAGATGACAAGCGCTGAGACTAGTACACATCTCCTCATTTGATACTCCCGATATCCATACAGATTATAACTTCATGATATTTTAAACTTTAAAAAACTTTTTGGATACTCAGAGAGGCTACATGGCTTCTACTAGGTCATACATTACTTGGAGGTGAGAGCTATGATCTTGATCCTTGTGGTTTTAGTTTCAAAGTCTAAGCTCTTCACGCAATACTTCAGTAACTCCTGGTCAAGCAACAGAACTCGAGTAATAAATACATTTGTATGATGAGCACTATAAAACAAATCCTAGAATACAAAATATGGATATGAGAAGGATGCAGGAAGCTTCTGTGGAAGCAATGTGTTAGCACAGGCTTAACCAGGAGATAGACAGAATAGAGGCAGGAGGGACCACATCTAGACACTACATAACGTGAAGGCACCTGATGTTAAACAACAATAAGACAAACAAAAACACAGGTGTGTGTGTGTGTGTGTGTGTTTGTGTGTAAAATTGATTAATTGGTGACTTTTAACCAAGCTGAGATTGTCATTTCAACTTGCTGTCAGTATAAAATCTCACGAAATATACCACATTCACTTTTTTAGTACCAAGCAATGAATTCTAACATGTGCTTCCTGTTTATAGGACAGTTCAATTTGCAACATTCCCTGCATTCAAAAGACACAGGTGACCTGCACCTACTAACACAGGTAGAGAGGCCAGTAGAACACACACTGAAGCGAAGGAATAGTGAGAACATGAAGGAACATGCACACATGTTCAAAGCAGCAAACACTGGGATGTGGGGCAGAGCAACGGGAGTGCTGGAGGGTCAGTTACATGAGTCAGGACCAGTGTGAAGGGGGCTGAAGGAAGCATCAAGCAAAGGCTTTGTGGGGAGTGGCGCCTTCAGGGTGGATGGTGCTGGTGGTGCTTTCTGTATGGGATGGATGAAAGTGATGACGAAACACAGATAGTTATAGTCCAGATAGTTACGGCCCCAGCTACAACAACGGCAGGGGAAACCAGCCAGACGAGAGGATCTTCACACCTACCAAAATCACTAGGGAAGTACCAATCATGTGAGAGACGCCGATGGAGTGCACTGAAGGCAGGGACCACTGACGTCAGGCTTGCCTTCCTGGCCTACGACGCATGGTAAATGGCTAAAGGATGTGTTGGGGAAAGAGGGCAGACAAGGAAATGAGGCTGAAAGGCAAGTTAGATGACAGATAAATGGAATCAATTCATTGAACGCATTAGAGAAGATGGGAAAGGAGCCACAGCTGACATGGAGTAGACCAAGATTGAGTACTCTGATACCAATTTCCCCTCTTCATAATAAAGAGAAGATGAAAATACCTTGAAGAAACAAAAGAAAGGACTTCATCAGAAAAGTTTGTGACATTCCAGTCTGTTTCACCAGATTCAGAACACATGTCAAATTCTACTATGGCCAGAAAGAGAGCCTACCAGGGCAAGGCGTTTACCACCAAACCTGCTGATAGAGTTCCATCCCCAGGATCCTCACTGTGAAAGGGAAGAACTGATTTACAGAAGATTTACAGAAGTCCTATGACCTTCACACACACGCCATTAGATGCACATGCATACGTGTGCACACACACAATAAAAAATAATTTTAAAAATCCCCTAATTTGAGCATGTCCTTAAAAATTAAGTCCCTTGGGCTGAGGATGTAGCTTGGTAGTAGAGAGCTTACTTAACACGCAAAAATCCCTGGATTTGATCTCTAGCACTTTAAAAGATTTGGGGGAAAAAAAGTAGCTAAAGCTACATGCTGCCATGCAATCATCAAAACCAACTTCAAAGACGGAAACATTTGTGTGCACTAACTACAATAATGCAGTTTGATCAACTATAAACCCCTATTCATACACTGTAGCTTAAGGATAAACTAAACATTAAGTCCATATTCATTAAAACATAAAACCTCTACCAAAAATCAGTTTTGAATTATCTAATATCAAATGTGATGGCCAAGCATCGTATGTTGTATAGCTTAAGAAAGATGTGAAGATATGTTTTTCACAGTAACAATGACAGCAATCTAAGCTACGAAGGAAATTTGATATTAAAACTATACGTTATTCAATTGGAAATTCAGTTTAAAAGAGTTACATGATTTTAAACCTGAAACTTTTTAAATGCAAATCTTCTGTTTTCATTACATTTTTCACAATTTAAGCATGCCGACGGTGTGCATATTTCCAATAAATACAACAGCATGAGACTCCACACCAGCAGGACACCCACGAACATCTTTATTCTCGGACGTGCTCCCGGTGCAAAGCAATGATATTACTTCAAATATTGTAAAATGTTTTCTGTGACTACCTAACCTAACCACGGGTTACTTCACAAATCACTGCTTTCCCTGTGCACTGTCTAAATCTACAAGGGGAAGATGTATTTGTGGTGCTGTGTACACAACTGAGTAACAGCTCAGAGGTGCTCTCGGTCTGGTACAGTCAGTCGTTCCTGACTCCAGATGGGAGAACACAGCTCTGGAAGAAATGCAAGAGACAGGGATGCTATGTAGATTCTGCTTCCAATCCTGGATCCAGCCCCTTGGCACTGGATAAATCAACTGTCACAAATTCTGGAGAGGAAAAAAAAAAAAACAAACCCAATGCTAAAACCTGGGTACTGCAACTCTATGGATGCTGTCACCTTCCCTGGGCTCTCGGCAAAATGTACCATGATCTGCAGTCTTGTTAATTAGTCTCTCGTGTTCACATATCAGCATAGGGGTACAAAGAGCACGCTGTGCTTGAGACTGAGTCAATACAGGAGCCAGGGAAGGTGGGATAAACATTTATGTCATTTTTCATTACTGATTGACATGACAACTATATACATTCAGTTTTTATTGAAGCTGGTAAGTCTGACAGGCAATGAATTTCTGCAGGTTAATTCCAGATCCACATATGCTACATAGTATATCATATTTCTAGAGGTGGGAAAAGGTAGCTTTGAAGATAAATATATTTATTTTAGATGCTGAAATAATAATCTTAAGATATAATATTCTTATAAATTTGAAGCTATTCATTGACATTTGCCAAGTGAATGATGATTTAGTAAAGTTATTCAATTTATTTAAATCCATAAATTACTTGAGATGAAGTATTAGTTGTAGCCACTGACTATTATTAGGCTATTACTTATTCTAGCTCTTTGTCATCTAGCTTTTCTCAGTATTATTGACTATTCCTCCCCCCCGAAAAAAACCCCATACATTTAATCTCAGCTTGGCTGACATTCAACTCAGATTGAATGTCTCATACAAGGCTTCATCACAGGGACAAGGACTTCAGACCGTTATTGTTTTATGACTATAAAATGAGTGACTTAAGACAAAAAGCTCAACATCCTTAAACTTCATTTCTATTCATTCTCTAATAAATACCATCTGGTGTGTACTTTAGGGATATAATACCCGTCAAAAACTCCATCATATTATGAGAAGCGGCACCGAGTTGATCTGAAATGCATATTTGAACAGATGTGTTTAAATTACATCTCCGTCTATCCACATGCATTAATTCAGAGCAAGTGTGTGTTGATTTAAAATGCATAAAGAGGCGGATTTGGAGATGCATCAAAAGTGAACAGCATCTCCGAGGATCAAGGCTTGAATTATGAAAGGTCATTACTAAAAATAAAGTTTGTGTTTCTTACGGGTTGGACTCGGGGGCTGTTCATGGGAATGGACTTCATGTTTGCTGCACCAAATCATGAACTAAAGCTATACTGTTCTTTTTTCAAAAAGTAGTTTTTCCATGTAAAACAGCCAAACTGTGGTGTGTGGGAAGAAAAAAATGGGACATTCGACATCGCAATACAGAAAATTACAGAACATGTCTGCTGACTGACACTACCAGCTCATATGGTTCACTCCTCCATTTTCAACCATATTTAGTGGCTCTCTAAAAATTGTTCCTAAGAGTTCTCCAAACATTGGGAAGTCATGATTTCATATTCTGTAGATAAACTAAAAGTTTAAGAAAAAAAATCAAAAGAGAAAGCAACTACGAAGCTCATCTGTACTCAGCAAGGAATCCAACCCACAGGAAGGGGGCAATAAATCAGCTAATGTGTGCCCACGCTCTGTCACCATCAATAACGCTGAACTGGTGAGAGTCCTGGTGACCTGAGCATTCGCCACCAGGTTAAGAGGAAAAACAAGAAATCACTCAGTAGATCTCCTATTATGAACATCATTTGCTAAGATCACTCCACTTCATCTACAGGTAGACAGTTTTTGACACAGCTCATCTGAGAATATATATGAATACACACACATACATGTTACTGGTTCTGGAATGTGTATTCCCAGATAATGCTATTACCTAAACTCTGGCTAGATCTACCAGATATTTTTTTAATCACAAATTAAAACAAACAATTAAAAAAAAGGGCTGAAAAAAAGTTTTCTACAGCGCCCATCTACCAAATTAACCTTCTTTGCCTTGTTGGAAGAGTTTAAGAAAATGGAGATGACCATGTCAGAGGAATTTCAGGTTGATTCACAGAGGACTCAGAAAGGCAGCAGGAACCTCATCTTTTCTGGAGCACACAGTCTCTATAATGTCAACTGACACTGCATTTTACTAGGGAAAACTCTCTCAAGCTTGAACTACTTAACCAAGGAATAGTAATGAATGCTCAGTAATAAGATTGTTAAAACTTTACATATTTAGATATTTTTAAGTATTGTGCTAATTATTTTGTCCACAACCCAGTCACTCCCTACTGTTCTTCCTTGCTGTGTGCACAGGAGGCTGACCCTCCACACACAGCTCCTCCTTTCTCACTTTACAGGCCAGCCCAACAAGACCCCATTCCTTTGAAGACGGCACCCTCTTCAGAGAGCTTCACGTGTACCTGGCTATGCTTATTCCTCCTCTAACCCAGTGGAGCTAAGCTCCTCCCCCAGCACTGCTCAGTGTTATTCTAGGAAATCTTCCTTGAACTGAGATCACCTGTCAGCGCCTCTTCATGTTGCTGAGCCAGGGTCTTTCCGGGCATTCTACTATAATCATTACTAGTTCTTGGTTTTCCCACTCAGATGACTAAGTTCCTTAAGGACAGTGTGTACATGTTGCTTTTCAAGGTACAACTTTCCCAGGGTCCAGAGCTCAGTGCCTAGCATAAAAAGGGTGCTGACTACATAATGAATCTGTTAAAGACTGACCAGTTTCCCCTTTGAAGGAAGAAAAATCAGATCTCACTAACAGCATTCATCTACACTTGATTTTTAACTTTAGGTAAAATTAAATATTAATACAGTACATTTAAGAAAATCTCTGAAATAAAACTACATTGAATAGTATTCATTCGAAGCAAGAGACAGAGTAAGGCAGAATGGCCGAACAACAAACTAGTCAGAGTGAGAACGGAGCTAGAGATGAGCTGTCCAACTCAGCAGGAGCTAGCTATTTAAGACCACTTAAACTAAGACAAACCAAAAGAAAAGAGCACTGAAGACTCAGGTTCCAGCTGTACTGGCTGCCTTTCAAGTGTTCAACCGCCAAGCGCGGTCAGTTTCTGCCACGCCTGACAGCACAGGCTCAGAAAATGTATACCCCAAAACAAGTTCTGATGGAGGCCACTATGCTTTGTTGGTATTAGGGACTTACATGCTAGGCCAGCACTCTACCACTGAGCGATATCCTTAGGCCATTTTCTATTTTCTTGCTTTAAGTTTTTGAACAGGATCTCACTAACTTGCTTAGGCTCGCCATGAATTCATTCTGTAGCCCGGGAAAACACTGACCTTGTGACCCTCCTGGCATGTGCTCTCAAAAAGCAGGAGTTAAAGGCCTGTACCACCACTTGCCTTAGACTCTACAGTTCGAAAGAAAATCCTGGGACGGGACTTGAAAATTAAAAACCCATCACTAGATCTGAGCTATCGTTTCCTCATTTTGCAAAGGGCCAAGAGGAGCCATGGATTATGGTATCATGAAGAGTGACTGAGGGAAACTGAAATCAGTCTTTCCCTTCCTCCTGGAGCTCAAAGGGAGCGTGTTCAATGTGCATCCGTTGAGCGTTCTCCTTACACAACTGCTCTCTTTTATTCACTGCTAATAACAATGCTGTTGTTATTTTTCAAATTGATCTGTGGGGAAGGAAAAGAGCTTTAGTGACAGTTCAAGACCTTGGGGTTCCAAACTACTTATATTGTATCAACTGAAACAGCTTCAGATTTAACTGTTACATACTGGGCCTACCCATTAAATTTTGTTTACCCCCATTAAAAAAAAATGATAACTGAGGGCAAGTACACAAAAATCAAAAACAAAAGCATTCAAGAAAACACTGAGGCCTTATGAGTGGCCTTCATGAAGCCCATCGTAGTTGAGAACACTGTCTGTTCTACACATGCAGCGGTGATACTGGACCCAACATTGGCAGTAGACTTGGAAACAAAATAAGTATATCTCTTTTTTCTTTTTTAATTTCAGGAAGTAGTCTTATTGCTGAGCGAGAGCCTATGAGAAAGGATGTGGACAGCGCTCCTGTATTAGAGGATTCCAAGAAAGGATTGCTTCTGAGGGGCCCACTGGGTTGAGGCATAGAGGATGAGCTGACCCATTGTCTATCTGTCCTACCCACAAGATTTTTATGTACTTCCCCACCCTGGTGTTGGACTGCAGCGTCAGACACATCTTTAGAGATGTAGCTTCCAGGCCACTGTGCTCCTTAAGTTGTTATGTAAAAGGAGAAGAAAGCAGAAGGCAGGAAACCAGCACAGGGGTCAACAGGCCTGACATTTTTACTACTTGGCGTGTCAGGCCAGAACAGGATGGTGGTAGAACCTGGATGAGTGCAGCTTCTGGTCAAGACAGACTGGTTGCCAAGTTCAAAAAGCAGACCTGATCTTCCAAAGTCTCCATCCTAAACTTGCCTGACCATTTTTCTTCTCCTGTTCTCATAATTTAAGTATGGGACCCATCTCTTATTATGCTGTGCTGATATTCCTAAAACCCCAAACCCCTGAAATCTAAAACAATTCTGGTCCCAAGGATTTTGGATAAAGGGTATTTACCCTCTATCATTCCTCTGTTCCTCATTTTCAGGTACTTGTATGAAACAAGTATTTCTTAATAGTCTTCTTAGTTTTAATGAATTGACAGTTGTCCATAACATTGATAACTTATTATTTGTAAAATCAGCATCAAAATTGAAATGAGTTTTTAAAAAAGTGAGCCCATTTGAATAATTTCTATGGTGTCCCTATAGATTAGAGGTTTTCACAGAAGTTTAGGAAAATGCATTTAATTATAGCCCCAATAGTGACTACTAAGATGTGCTGTAACTGGTGATAGAGAACGGTACATGTGATGGCTGGAGAAATGGCAAAGTGGTTAAGAGCATTCGCTGCTCTCCCACAGGACCCAAGTTTGATTCCAAGCACCTACCCTTTACCTCACAACTGCCTAGAACTCTAGTCCCAGGGCATCTGATGCTTCTGTGGGAGCCGGGCATACATGTGGTACATAGACATACATACAGATAAAATCCTATACACAGAAAATAAAAATGAACCTCAAAAATTTTTCATGTGACACAAAAAGGTTTAGGTGGAGAAACTGACAAAGCTCATGGAATATAAGCCTATGTATTCCAGAAATGTGTTACTGAGTGATAAAGAACTTCATGCTCACGGAATCAGCTTCCAGCAGCTCTGTGCTGGGACAAAAGAGAACTATCACACTTGCCCTGTCCCATGTTAGTTTAATGGTTTAGGACTCCCAGTAAGATTTATGCCTTGCATTATACTGTGAGTATAAAAAAAGATTCAACTTTTCTCAGTAAGAGGAACTCCCTAAAAGAATCATTAGCAAATATTTATTAACAGTTTTGCTATAGACTTGATGATGCATTTTTTTTTAAGGAATTCAACACCAAATTATATAAAAAATTTTGTTATGATGTGAAACATACCTAGAAGTTAAGTCCTTCAAATAAATGAGATGAAAGGGCTAGGAAGATGGTATGATGACTTGCTGTGGGACTGGGTATCAGAGTTTGAATCTCAAAAATCAAATCAAATCAAAGAAGCTCACAGCCCAACTAGAAGGGGTACATAACTGCGAACCACAGAGAGACCCTTTCTCAAACAGGGTAGAGGGCCAGGAATGATACCCAAGCTTCTCTTCTGATCTGCACAGCTGCCTCAGGCAAGAGAGTTGGGGGGATGGGTGGATGGACAGTTGGACAGATGAATGGATAGACTAAACATTCAAACCTAAGTACCAGTAAACTGGCTCAGCACATAAAGCTGCCTGCCACCAAGCCTAAAGATCCCAACTGGTAGAAGGTGAAAACTCACACACACAAGCTATCCTTTGATGCCACATGTATACACCTACACATACACACACAAAATAAATTAAACTGCACTAATTTTCTTTAAACTGAGGTTTAAACAAGTCACTTCAAGTCTTTACACACTAAGGTCAAAAGTAATCGTGCCGTCTGTTCCCTTGAGGGCTTGCGGTGAACACATTTTCTGAGCCGAGGCTACATTCGTGGGATGAGCCTTTCAGCAGGGAGGGTTCCTAACATGCCACTTCAGTGTTGTTCTGTTTCGACAGAATAAGCCTCGCAGAAGGCATCATCTCCTTGTATGTGATGTGTGGACAATCTGCCACACTGTAAACTTTACAGATTAAGAGATTTCAAAAGTAATTGAGTTTATAATTCACAAACACGTATCCCAAAATGAATTTTTGTATCCTCCTGGCCTTTTTTCTAGATAGCAAAAATGTCATATGTGAACTGTTCATATTTGATTTCTTTTGGGTTTATCAAGTTGAACTGAGATTGGTTATTTTTTTTTTAAATAACAGCAGCAATATTTTTTTTGAGATTAGGTTCTCCTTTTTTTCTTGGATGAATGAACAGTTGTGTCAAGCCATCCCTATGTTCATGTGAACAAGTCTTTCCTGTGCTGAACTTGTAGGCCGGTTGTGTTGGCCTGACAACAAAACAGATGTTTTCCTTGGTGACTTGGCTAGCTTTATTACGGAGGACCATTCTTGGTATCAGAAAACATGTGTCCCTGCAAAATAAAACCTTTCTGGCTGGCTCAGCTATGAACTGCTTCAGTTGGATACCCACCTGAACCTAAACAGGTGCAATTCTGAATACTGATTTTTATTTTATGAATATCCTTTATTAGTAGTAAAAGTAAAAGATGTCAGACTCTCCCAAGTTAGGGCAGTGATGTCTGAGATAAGCAAACACTTGGGCCAATAAAAGGAAGCCAGCAACTGTTTAGAAGGTATACCACCTTCTTAACTAGTCTGGCAAGGCCACCTTTTTGTCTTCACGCAAATGTTCCAGTGTAGTTTCATTTAATTTTCTGTATTTTCCTCCCAGATGCTCTAAAATATACTTACAGGCTTTTACTCTTTGTACAGGGGGGCTCTGGACCTAAGATGGACGTTTGCTTTGCCTTACTCCTCTCTGCAGTAGCCTCAAATGCCTCTCGGCCAACCAAGGCTTTCCACTTTGCCGAAAGCTCTCTCCCCTTGCAAGTAAGCACTCTTGCAATCTCTCCTTGCAATTATGGAACAAATCAGCTCAGTTTGTGTTGCCTTTATTCCTTTTCCCTAACTGGTTCCAAATATTCACCTTTCCAGACGTCTACAAGGACAGACTAAATTCCCTGCTTTTACCTTCTCACCGCGAACTTGCTGGCAAATCCCCCGCATCGAGGCTCCTGCCTCAAAGTGCTGATGAAATTCTGATCTCATAACAGGCAACTCCTTAAATGTTTCTGTTCTAATTCTACTTGATCTATGTACTGTATTTGTTATGACTGACTGTCCATTTCTCAATTATTCATGGGACAAGCACATACCCATGGTTGGTTCTAGAGCTAGAAAACCCGCCTTTACAGAACCCACAGTCCACAGGTGAACTTGGTTGGCAGGAGCTGGGGCGAGGTAGACAGAGCAGGAATCTTGTACAGCTCAAGTCTTCCCGTAACACTCTTTCCTTAGTTCTGAGTGTTTTCTTCCTTAAGCCCTGCCATCTCTCTTAGCATGTGTCTTTATACCTAGTCAAGCTCCAGTTAAAAAGAGAAAAGGCTGAGGACCTAGCTCAGAGGGAAAGCTCCTGCCTGTAATATGTGATACGCTGGTTCAATTCCCAACACTGTGAACTAAATGTAACAAACTAAAACAAAATAAAAAGTAAGGAGGTGTTATCATATTAATTTATGAAAACAGCACTCTGAGCCAGCCACCCTCTGGGAAGGACACTAGAGCAGTGGGTTCCTTTACAAAGCATCAGACACCCTCCCTGTTCTGTCACAACCTCCCAGCTGTGTTTTCCTCTAAAGGCTGACTAGTTTACAAGCTACAAGCCTACTGATCACTGTACAGCAGAGGCATGTATGACCTCATTTGGACTGTGGCTTTTCCTCCTCTAGCCAAGTTGAAAAGGCATTGTCTATAAGGAGATCCACTTCAAGAACAGCACTTATGACTATAGAAAGCAATTATTATTGGCTTACTATTACCTAACTGTTGAAACAAGGATAGGTAATGGCAGAATAAAAGACTAAAAGACTCCACTGAGGACTTTTGATAGAAGCCAAGAATTTCCTGAATAATGTCTAAAAACTTATTCAAACAATGTACTATAAGACATTGTATTGCTATGAAGACAAAAAAGCAAAGGAACTGACTGGGTTGCTCACATCTAAACTGAAGGACAGACATACAAATCAATTATCTAGGAAAAGTCCAACTTCATCCAGCTCTGCTCACTCTGGGTCTTGAGTTCTAGTTTCTAAGATGCTATTTCCACCTTATATTTGAGTCAAGCCCCCATAATCCAAGACAGTAGATGCTAGCGGAGCACTAAGACAGTTCCTAAACCAAACCCTATTGTAAAGATAGTCTCCCTCAGTTAATCAAATATGGTGATGATGATGCAGGATCCTAATCCTAAAGATATAACTCAGGACTCGAACCTGTAAGCACTACAGAGAAACCTTTGTTCTGATGGGTCTGTGTAGTGGCATTTCATTTGTTTGTTTGCTTGTTTGTTTGTTTATTTATTTATTTATTTATTTATTTAATATTCTGTCTGTGTGTATGTCTGCAGGCCAGAAGAGGGCACCAGACCTCATTACAGATGATCGTGAGCCACCATGTGGTTGCAGGGAATTGAACTCAGGATCTTTGGAAGAGCAGGCAATGCTCTTAACCACTGAGCCATCTCTCCAGCCCTCATTTGTATTTTAATAAATAAAGTTTGCCTGAGGATCAGAAAAGTAAAACAGAAACACTGGCCAGCCTTGCAGACCAGGAAGCATTGACACACACCTTTAATCCCAATAGCCATAGTACCTTGCCATAGAAGCCAGGCAGTAGAGATGCACACCTTTAATTCCAGCACTAGAGAGGATTAAAAAACGGGAAGAGACAGTTCTCAGTCTCAGTCTCAATCTGAGATTCCTGGAGTAGGATCCCCATTTCGGACTGAGGTGGAATTAAGAGCCAATGGCTGGCTGTTTTGCTTTTCTGACCTTCGGGTTGAACAACAATTTCTGTCTCTGAGATTTTATTAACTGTGCTTCAGGTCTGGCAAATAAAGTGAGTCTGTTAGTAAAAGCAGCATAATATCCTATGATTGTTAGCAGAAGGGAATCAGAGAACATGCTGAAGCTGATCTGAAAGCCATCAAACATCCATGTTGTCAACTCTCTATGGGGCAGTAGTCAAGAGCTGTGAGTGGCCTCTAGGACCCAAGACTTGTCCTAGCCAAGAAGCCAGTAGAAACAGTCAAGAAATCACAAGACATGGAACTAGAGCCCTTCTCAAAAGTCATGTAAGAGAAGCCTAAGGCCAGCTGAGAACACGACCCTGGTCATACTGATCTTACACTCATGAAAAGCTGACCAATTTTTATGTCAACTCAACACAAGCTGGAGTCATCAGAGAGAAGGGAGTGTAGACAAACCTGTGGAATATTTATTTAATTAAGGATTGAGGGCCCCGACTGTTATTCTTCTTAAAAAACAGGGTTATTCTTCTTAAAACACGGGGTACAGGACAGACATACACGGCGGAACAAACACAGACACGACACAGCGGCTCCCACGTGGGTCTACTTTAATGGGGGAGGGGAACACAAAAGGGCGGGGAGGCATGCAGGACACACAAGGAAAGGCGAACGAGAGAGAGAGCCTCGTGTGGCCCTGCCTTTTTAACGGGGAGCGCAAGGGTGTCTGGGAAGGATGTCCCATACCTGTGCGCAGGTGTGCGCACAGATATCCATAGTCCAGGAGGAGTCTGGGAGTTGTAGTTTCCAAAGGAACAACACCAACCACTGTGAATAGTACCACCCTGCACCAGGGGTCCTGGGTTCTATAAAAAAGCAGGTTGAGCAAATCATAAAAAGCAAGTCAGTAAGCACCATTCCTCCATGGCCTCTGTATCAGCTCCTGCCTCCAGGTTCCTGCCCTCTTTGAGTTCCTGCCCTTGACTGCCTTCAATAATAGACTATAATGTGAAAGTAAAAGCCACATAGATCCTGTCCTTCCCAGCTTGCTTTTGGCCATGCTGTTTTATCACAGCAATAGTAACCCTAACTAGGACAAGGAACTAAGTGGTACAATGCCACATTTCTATCTATAGACACCGAGAGAATATATTTGTGTCGGTCAAAGCCACTAAATTTGAGGTCATCTGTTATAAATAGCAAAGGCAAACAAATACACAGAGTGTGAAATGGGGCAGCCCTGTCAGGTTCAATGAAAAGAAAATGGGTCACAAGAGTGACCGGATCAGTCCTCCAGCAAGCTCCCCCAGAGAAGAAAAGCAGGCTGGAAGATTTGCTTTGTTTGAAAGAAGGGGAGTGGAGAAAGAGAAGCAAGTATATATTATTTGCTTGTTTGTTTTTGTGGCAGGAGCTTATGTAGTTCAAGCTGACTCACGCTTGCTATATAAATGAAGGTAGCCCTGAACTTGCCTTCCTACCTCCCAAGTGCTGGCAAGTACTACCATGCCCAGTGAGAGGCTTTATTTCCAAATTACCTCTTTAAAAAAACAAAACCAACCTCCCCCCCCCCCCCAATGAGAATACACTCTCTTCTATAAAAAGAATAGGTTTTCTGTGGCATTTTCATATTCATTTATTTTTATACCTTACTCTTAATTGCTCCCCTCTCTGCTCTCCCCACCTCTCTTTTCTTGGTCATCTCTTCCAATCCTCAAATGACCCCTTCTTCTTCCGTCTTTCATAATAAGTAAAATACATTACTGCATCCATCTCCACTCTTGTTCCTGTCTCCTTCTTCTCTTTGTACACTTACCAAAAGTTATTGGAGATACTAAAAAAGATTTTTTCTTCTAAAAAGTAAATAAAGTTACTGAAAATCAATTTCATCATATAACAAAAGGGCACATGAGTTTAAAAAAATCAAAAGTAGGTATGTGATGGAAAGCTGAGGTTATTTTCATACAAACCTTAAAGTTGGGGGAAAGTAACCCATGTATCATACTCTCCACACTCTGAAGGAGGGATCTCCATGGCAACCTTGACCACTCTGACTCCTTGTCTTTTCTTTCTCCTCTCTCTCCTCTCTCCCTCTCTCTCTCTCTCTCTCTCTCTCTCTCTCTCTCTCTCTCTCTCTCACACACACACACACACACACACACACAGTGATCTGGATAGTGATCAACACTTCAAGAAAAAAGAGCTAGTGACATTAGCTAGATGATGACTGCAAGGAGCAAACAGGAAAATCGCATGCAGTTCAGTGTCTGGGCCACAGGAGATCCTGGTAACTCACTATGGAATGCTGAGCCTCTTTACATCTCTGTTGTTAATGTACATATGGAAGATAATGCCCAACAATTGTTATAAAACAAAATGAATCCCCATCCCCTAACATTCTAGGTCGTGCCTTGTCCCTCAACAGGAATACATGTGGTAAATAGTGTTCTTTCTGAAGGACTGCTGCTCTCAGAGTGTAACAGGACAGCAAGCTGTACCTCTCTGTCTCACATATACACAAGATGTGGCGAGAAGGCAGCCATCTACAAGTCAGGGCACGCACCCTTACCAGAGACAGAATCTGCCGACACCTTGATCTGCTACTTTCAGCCATTAGAACTTCAAGAAAATAAATTTTTGTGGTTTAAGCTGCTCAGTGTGTAGTACTTTGTTATGACAACCCAAGCAGACTAAATAATAAATACTTGCTGACCGTTGTGGAGATCAAACGAGATAATGCCTACTCAGTTCTAAGTCCCCTCCTGGCACAGAATGGACCCCGAAATGGCACTGAATATTACTGTAGAAACTGAAGAGCGTGAGTCAGAGTTAGAAAACGATGAGCAACTAGTGAGTTCTTACACCATCCTAGAAAAGGTGCATTAGTCACAGGTCCCAATGCCTGCTCACCAGAGTGACTGTATTCTGCTCACTGCCCCTGTTGCAGCAGCTTCAGTAAGTGCCCTAGTTCCTGATCTAGCCTGTTGCAATCCTGGATCCAGCCTTATTTCTCTCTCCAATTCTGCTTAGCACCCTGTGTAAAGCCGGTTCTCTAAATCAGGCTCCTAGGTCAAAGCCCCTCAGCCTCTCTACACAGGTCCTCCTTCATATGATGCTACTTTCCTGAACATGGACACAAGAGTCTCCAGATAGTCATTACCACTCCCCTCCCCTGTTCCTGTAAGATCTTCTTGAGAGTGCCAGAGAGTCACATCTGAGGCAGGAAGGTCAGGGAGAGGCCAGGGTATGAGGAAGAGCTGCAGAAAGGGGCCGGCTAAAGCAGTCCTTGCTGGGAGGTCCTATCTTGCTAGTGAGGAATTTGGTCCTTGCAGAATTACACATAAATTCCATGAAAAAGATTCAGCATGGCTAATGCGAACATGTAGGAATGTAATTAAAGGACAGAGACTTAGGAACCACAAAGGCAGCTCAAGGGGGATCAAAGTGTTTGACTTCCTCAGCAAGGTTTCAGTCACAGAGGAAATGTAATTCGCATAGTTAGGCCATGGCTGGAGGACATATGGGCAAGAAAACACAGCAAACCTGCCATAAGAAGTACCATTAAGTACCTTCGTCAGCACTGTGGGGCCCTGGCGGGTGGAAGTTGGAAGAGCAGGGAGTGAGGGGTCAGAGGTGGGAGGTCAGGAAAGGATGGGTAGCAGAGAACGGGGTGGGGGATGGTATACACCAAGAAGGCTGTGAGCGCCGCCGGTATTAGTCACTATTGTAAATGGATGAAAGAATTCATAAGGTCATGCCCAATAACAGATAAAGACACCCAAACAACCTGCAGTGTCTGGAAAGGAAACAGTTTTCTCTGATAACATCTTCGTTAAGACTGCGTATGTGTCTGGTTTTATACACAGGCCGTCTCAGTTGTTCTGCACAATGAATTCCTGGAAAATGCATCATGAGAGTCTGCCTTTTCTCACAGGAATAATAAAAACATGGGCCGCTGCTCCCCTGTCTGTGACTCAGCATGGGATACATTCTGATAAGACCACAATTACACCAGAAAAGCGAGGATGCAACAACGAGCCACACAATCCTGGGAAAGAGAAACAGCGGGAGCCAAGTCATGGCAGGTAGCACTTTTGAATGAAGGCGAACACCTGAGTTTGTTCAGCCCTCTCCTTCAAAAGGTAGGGCTCACAGTGACGTTGAAGAAATTAGTTTACTTAACATCACATCGAACAATAAAACTTGCCTTCATCGGGAAGCTGGAACAGCCTACTTCAGAGGAATTATCCCAAATGGATAAAAATCATTATAATTTAACCATATGGAGACATATGGTGTTCTACAGTTAACCCACAAAGCAATATATATATATATATTATATTATAATATATAATACACACACAAATGTATCCAAACATCACTTTATATCATCCAACATTTATATATTAGCTGTAACAATAGCAGATGTGCACTTGTACTTGACTGTGACCTCTGGCTATGGCCTCCATCTCGAAAGAAAGGAAGGAAGGAAGGAAGGAAGGAAGGAAGGAAGGAAGGAAGAAAAAACCAAAGCAGAACCCTTCCATGCTGCTAGCAAACTGAAAAGAATCCAAGAGTTTTGCCATGAGGAATGACTAAGAAAGGAAGTGACCCCAATACAATGCTACATAACTTCTAAACATTGACCATGTATGAAAAAGACTGACTGCATCATAAAACTGCATTCTAAAGATGAGAAATGCATTTTTTTGGTGATAAAGATGCTCTTGAGACATCCATGCTCCTAAAATTAACAAATGCAAATCAAAACAACACAGTTGTGGGTGCCCAGAACAATGTCAATAGCTGAAGCTTCTTATTCCACACATTCCACTTTTCTAAAAAGCTGTTCTGTCCACAGTATAAACCACCTTTCAAAAGCAAGCCAAGACAAAACAAAATAAATAAATAAATAAATAAATAAATAAATAAATAAATGGTTAAAAAAACAAAAAAACAAAAGCAAGCCAACAAGCAAGGGAATAGCTCAGGGAAGCCTCAATGAAGCTCATTCTTCAGATGAATTTCTCTAGAAATGTAAGCAGGGGGTTGTAACATGCTACATCTTTATTGGAAAGAAAGGGATTAGAATACCCGCATACTAAAAACATGCCTTGAAAACTTAGGAGTCCCAGGGCTAAGAAACAGTGATGGCTTGGACCCTATCTCAGTTCCACTTCATTTTACTGTTTGTCACCTTCCTAGACCCAACCCCCAAAGGAAATGAAATCCCCACTTCCAGATGGAAAAGCCCACTTCAAAAACAACAGAAACTCCATGCAACCTTGGGAAATTCTAGGAGTTTCCAAATGGAAAGACAAGTTAGAAGAGAGAGTCTAAAAGTTCTAGAAGAAAAATGTTACCTTTATCTAATTTTGTGGACATGAAAGAAACCCCTTTAACAGAGATTCCAGCTGGCACTGGGTGCATATTCGGGTCATCACTTCATCTGTGTTACTTTTCTCTGATGTGAACAAAGACCCAACCAGAACTGGTTTAAGACAGGGAGGGTTGATTTTGGCTTATAGTTCAAGAAGAAAGTGTCTTTCACAGTGGCACCGCAGCAAAAGCATGAGAAAGCTGGCCACATTGTTTCACTTAGGGCAGACAGGGGAACACTGCTCTGCCCACTTTCTCCTCTGTTCAGTCTGGGGCCGCAACACATGGGCAGCTGCTGGCCACATTTGGAGTCCTTCTCTTCCTCAGTGAAACCTATCTGGGAATGCCCCTGCAGACACACTGGATGCTTGCCTGCTAGCTGATTCTATCTAGATCCTGTCAAGTTCATGGTCAATATTAGCCATTTCATCTTCCTTCCCCCTACCCCAAATTCTCTTTGCTTCCTTGGGCAATGAAAAAATAGGCTGAGATACTATTTTTTTGTCAATATAATAAAAAATAAATAAAGGGTAACTAATGACATGTTTCTCTTTTCTTCATGTTCATGTGTGGTCTGGTACTTTTACTTGGATTCACTTTTCTTGTCTTTTATTATACATTTAAGTATAATATATAAGAATTTTTTTGATATGAAGGTGGATGAATACACACACACACACACACACACACACACACACACTTTTTCTTCCTTACAGAGCTTTCATACCAGGGTTTCTGACTTCTTTTCAGAATTTACTGAAGTTACCCTGAATGAGTGAACTCTTAAAAAATGTTTGGATGTAGCTAGGTGGTGGTAGCGCACGTCTTTAATCTGAGCACTCAGGAGGCAGAGGAAGGCTGATCTCTGTGAGTTCGAGGATAGCCTGGTCTATAGAGTGAGTTCCAAGACAGGTAAGACTGTTACAGAAAAACCCTGTCTTAAAAAGAAAAGGTTTGGATGAGTTCTTAACTAGGAACAAAATCTTTACTCCATGTATTTTTCAGAAAATACAGTATTAGCTTATCTGCTATTGGATATTTTACTTAAAACATAGCTATGAGAAATAGGAGGTACCTGGCTGAGAAATAAGAGATCTCTGGATTCCTCTGAAGGATCTAACTTTAATCTTTAATTAAGCTATCCTGAAAAAAGCCTTAGTATTTGGACTTTCTCTGAATTGCAATTTTGCACTTTCTCTAGGAAAGAAAAACAGTTCCTAAAAGGTCAGCGTAGAAGAAATGGTGTCCCACTAAGGGTTACAGTCTTAGAACAGGCTCAGCTGGCCGTTTCCAGGGCTCACACATTTTAAAGTCCACAGTCTAAATCATGTAATGTAACATCTCGCTTCTCACTGGCTTCTCAAATGCCTGTAATCAGATATCCTGGTCTAGTATGTGCACAGGAGTGAAGCAGGTTTCTTTTCTCTCTGTCTTCATGTGTCTCTGTATAGTATGTGCATGAGTATGCGTGTGCATGTACACTTGTTCTCATGACATGTGTATATGCCTGTGGAGACCAAAAAATGATATCACGATTCTCCTCCATGGTTCCTCTGCCTTATTCATTGAGGCAGGGCCTGTCACTATACTCAGAGCTTGCCCACATGACCAGGCCTGCTAACCAGTTTGCTCTGTAGCCCCCATCTCAGCTTTCTGAGACAGGAATATAGGTGGATCATCCCACCCAGCCAGCATTTACCGGGGCTGTCATCCAGTCTCCACTTCTCTTGCTTCTACAGCAAGTCATTTAACTGCTGAGCCACCTTCCCAGACCAAGGAGATTTTTAAATAGCAACCTTAACATTAATTTTGTCCCCAGATCTTTCAATTATACACATTTAAAAATGAAAAAGTGGTAGGGAAAAATGTAACATTAAATAAAAAATCTCTCTCATAGTTACAGCAGTCTATCCTGGAGAAAGACTCTTTAAGAAAATAGCACTTACATCTCAGGGTGTCCCTGAAACTTAGCTAATCCACAAGAAGACTCGAAAGATTATATAAGCAGTGAGGATGGATCCAGAGAGTCTGCAGTCTGCTGAGCTGTCTATAGTGGGTGCAGAGAACGCTTGGGTTGTAGCTTTTATGAGTCATCACCAAAGTTGGGGTACACTTTTGATGAAACAGATGCCCAAGTCATCCATGCTCTTATTATTATTAACACTTTATCCATATTCTTGCAAGTAACCCCAGTCATATTCATTGGTTGGCCTAAATAAATAAATAAGTAAATACTGAAATATAAATCCTATATCTCACAATTTTCTAGAAACTGCTTCAATTATTGAAAGAGTCAAACCAGCACAGCCTCATGCCACTTATCAAGTTGTTTTAGAGTCTGTTCCAGACAACAAAATTGCTCCAAATATTTGGACTTTTTATTGACTTGTTCCCAGAGTTATTCTACATCACTAACTGTGAATTATATACCAACAATACAAACATAAGGAAACTGTATTGATTTCCTTGGCTAAAACATAACTTCCAAACCTGTTGTTATTTTAATACCTTTATCACCTTCATTTAGAAATTAATAAGAAAGAGAATGCCACATGTTAATGTTCACAAAGTGAGTCGATGGCTCCCACATGGGAAGATACAAACCAAAGCAAACCAACTATGATGCTCTTTTCCCACACCTGACAATGTGCAAACCTCACATGCCACACTAGAGGGGACTGTGAAAATGATGAGACCAGGACAGATGGGTTCCCACTTATGCCAACAGGAGCTAAGTAGATGCCATCAATGGTACATAACACTAGACAGAGCCACCCTGTTTGTTGTTTCTACTGCCTGAAAACCTACACACTGCTGGAGCATAAAAGAAAGCCTAACTGCAAAGTAGAACACAAACCAGAAATACTTTGGGCAGACACTATTTAGGGGACAAAATTTAAGTTACCAGAAAGTAAAGGCACGTACCGATAAGAAACCCATTAGCCAAATGATTTAGAGACTAAAGTTTAATAGGTGGGGGGGGGGATAAGATTTGACGAGAGTGTGCACCAAAGATAATCACTTGACTACGTGCTTCAAGACTTGGGCACTCTTGCTCGCCACCATAAACTCATGTACAGAAAGAAGACAAAGGGTGTTCCTAACAAAACACCATCCTTAACGTCTCCTGAAATAATCACCCTACATCACCATATGACTTGGTCCTTCACAGGAAGGACATTCTTTTGTCTCATGAACTGAGCAAAAGTATGTTACAAGGACTTCACATCATTGGAGACCAGAGTACATAAGTCAGTTCCCGAAGCCTAAGATGTTTCCATTAATGAGAATTCATACAAATCGATAAAATGTGCTATGACTAATGTGCAAAGACCAGTGGCAAAAAAATTAAATCAAAATTTATCTTCAAACTTTAAAAAGGAAACTCCCTTGCAACAAACTGCTGTTTTCCTTATATTTATCCTCATAAAACTTTCAACTTTAGATCATCCTGCCAGTCAGTATTAACCTGAATGAAAGATGGCAATGAAAGAAGATTAATGCTGATGCAATGTAATACCTGCCTTGCCTCTGCCTAAACTATCTTGGACAAAGAGTATCCCCAGTAAGTCACCAAGAACTATAAATATAGACATGGGCCACAAACCAACCAATCAAGTATTTCTTACTAAACATCATTAATATAAGCTATAAATAAACAGAAGTGACATCAAGCCGCAGTCCATCAGCAGCCCCCCAGCAGGGGTGCTGCCAGATGACCAGTGTGGGCCTGAGCACTGTGCAGGAGCTGAACTCTGCCCCAGCCAGTCACTAAGGGCCCCAGAGGCAGGCAGTAATGTATACAGTGAGACGGGGGTTGAGCTGGACAGGGGCTATGCTTGCCCTCTCACACACAAAGTGAAAGGGTTTACTGGCAATGAGCTACAGCTAACCAGCTGACCCAAATTGGTATCAGGTCTGCGTATGTGTCAAACTCTTTTGACAACTTAAATCAGCAGTGTGGGAGCAGTCACCCGTAGCTTAGTTAGGTTCCCGCCACAATCTATTGTTGGGAAATAACCGAAACTGATCACATCTCCCAGGACTCGGACAACAGCCAAACCATGAGTGTCCTGAAGACAATTCACCCCTAGCAAATTATGCTCAAAAATTCACCCTGGAACTCAGCATGAACCTCTAGAACATTGTTTATTTTTATTTCTATATTAACAGGAGGGTCAAATAATGGCGGACACAATCTGAAGATTAGAGTTCCCGGACTGCTGCCAGTGAGAAGGCAAAGCTCGCTGGGTCACCACCATTCCACAGCCTAACAGCTTTGCTACTTCCTGAGTCCATGACAAGAACATGGACGGCTCAGGGACCACAGGTGCAGAAAGTCTGAACATATGTTCCTTTTTATATGAGTCCTTTTTCTGTTGCTACAACAAAATACTAGAAGTTGAAGTATTAAATTGATGTTTATTTGGCTCCTGGCTTTGGTGGCTGGAAAGTACAAACAACACGACACTGGCATCCTAGAAAGGGACCTCTGGCTACATCACAGCATGATGAAGAAGGGGAGAGGCAAGCGGTAAGTTCCCTCTTTCTGAAGCAGTCACTCTTGGTGACACTAGCCCGGCCCTGGGAAAACTATCCAATCTCCTCTGAAGGTGATGACTTTACTGCTTCCTGAAAGGTGCCACCTCTAAGGGCTCAGCCACCTTGACACACTCACACTACAAACAAGGTTCCCACACAGCAACTTCTGGAAGACATTCACAACCATATCCATGTTACAGGCACTTGCACACTGGCTTTCCAGATTCCTAGCCTACTATTCTGTTATTTTTCCCTCGTACTTTAGTACTTGAAGACCTTAGCCAAATACCTACTATAATTAAGAAGGGTGAGTTTCCAGGCATTTTCATCAAGACTTCAATGGGAATGAGTTCATGCGAAAAGTTACCACCAGCGCCCACAATGGAAGGGAGATGCAGGAAAGCAGAAGAGTACAAGGGGAGAGAATACTGAAATGAGTGGGAGCTGGTACTACTGGGGCCAACTCAGGATGCTGGCTGTCATCCCAATGGTAGAGAAGGAGAAGGGGAGGCACAGAGAGACTGAGAAAACCAGAGAATACGAGATTCGTGAATTAACATTAATTTACCAGGCTTTAGCTGAACATGAAGGGCATGGGTCTAGAAACAGTGAAATCCCTGATCCTGAAAAAACAATATGATTTTACCACTGAAAACTCCAACTGATAGCAGCACTCTTAGAGACACGTACATTAATTAATATGCAGTAACTGTTATACCATATTTTGGGTGAGTTATGTCCAATAAATGATGCTTCCAACTAAAGGAAACATTTTATAAGAAACATGTAAGAGAAAATGAGCAAAGGAGCTGCTTTCATTATGATTTTCTTCGTCTATGTGTATGTATAGATGCATGCATTGATCTATTTATGTATCTATGAATTTATGTATGTATTAATGAACCTACATATGTACACATTCATTGATATATACACAGATTTGTAGATTTATAGTTACCTAATTTAGTTTAATTTTTTTCATTACATTTATTTGGTGGGGGGGGACCATATAGGTTCATGTATGGATGGTGTAGGAGTTCCTTCTGTTTGTGTGTTGCTTTCAATGGTTAATGAATAAAGAAACTGCCTTGGCCTTTTGATAAAGCAGAACGTAGGTAGGCAGGGAAAACAGAACTGAGTGCTGGGAGGAAGAAAGCAGAGTTGGAGAGAATCCATGGAGCAGCTGGAGATGGACGCTAGGAATTTTACCCAGTAAGCCACTGCCACGTGGCGATACACAGATTAATAGAAATGGGTTAAATTAAGATGTAAGAATTAGCCAATAAGAAACTAGAATGAACAGCCAAGCAGTGTTTTTAGTTAATACAGTTTCTGTGTGGTTATTTTGGGTGTAAGCTAGCCAGGCGGCCAGGACAAACAAGCGGGCCTCTCCCTACAACAATGGCGAAATCTTGTGAGACAATGGTCTATATTCTGTCAATTATACTTTAAACAAATGCTGATTGGCCAGTAGCCAGGCAGAAAGTATAGGTAGGACAACCAGACAGGAAGTAGAGGCGGGTAAATGAAAACAGGAGAATTCTGGGAAGAGGATTCTGCTTTCTAGAGTCTTGGCCCAGTCACAGAACAAGCAACATGTGACTGCCTCACTGAAAAAGGTACTGAGCCATGTGGCTAACAAAGACAAGAATAATGGGCTAATATAAGTTATAAAAGTTAATAAGAAGTCTGAGCTAATGGGCCAATCAGTTTACAGTTAATGTACACCTCTGGTTGATATCTTTAGGACTTAATGACTGCGGAAACTGGGCAGGACAGAAAACTCGGAAAATAGGACACCAGAGGTTGCTTCAGGTTTTCATAGGCATGTGTGCATGTGAACATGCACCCACTCATTCATATCAGTGTACATACATACATAGAGAGAAGAAAAGAGAAAACCAAGTCAAAGGGAAGGCAAAAAAAAGGAGAAAACAGGATGAGAGTCAGAGAGAGCATGAGAGAATACGAGAACACAAACATATATGAATGAATTTATCTGGTGTTCAGCTGAGCATGAATGGGGATATCTTCTAATTTTACATGCTCACGATCATGCTAATTGCACAGCCAAAATCATTCATCCCTTAGCATTTTTTCTTTACATTTTTCTTTACTTTACTTTACAAGAGCAGTGGTCCTCCACCTTTTTAATGCTGCATCCCTCATGCTGTGGTGACCTGCACCATAAAATTAGTTTTGTTGCTACTGTAATTTTGGTACTGAGTTGTGTCTCAGTTTCTAAGACAATTAGATATGCATGTTTTCCCAAGGGTCAAGACCCACAGGTTGAGAATCGCTGTTCTGGAGGAAAGAGAAAGAATAAGAGGAAAGAAATGTTTCTACTATCACAACTTTTTAATAAATAGGATCATTTATTTGCCTGGTATGGTAATGAGGGCTGAAATCTCAAAGGTTCTGAGATGGAGATAGGAGGTTCACGACTTCAAGGCTATCTTAGGGTATATTGGAACCTGACTCATAAAAACACAAACCAATAAAAATTTAGGAAGTTGGTGTTAGTATCCCCCTCTGGACATAAAGTGCCAATTGGTAAAGAAGGCAGTCCGAGAGAGAAACAGAGTTGACTATAAGGAACCAGTTTAAAAATTAAACTAGGAGCAACTTTTAGGATTCTCTTCAGAGGGTCAGACAAAATAAATAAATTAAATGTTCCTACTGATGATTTAGCATCTCTGGATGGCGTGTTGGCAAACATTCTATGGGAGGAACTAGAATCAGGAGGTCATATGCTGTCTGCCACTGTAGAGATGATGGAGATATTTCCGTCACTATAGTGCCGGGCAGACAAGAGGCTGTATTCAGTCACTTATGGCAGCAGAGCCAATGGGCCTCTGTGACACTAAGGGGCTGCCTACAGCTTTTAACATAAATACGATTTGCATTTCATGGATCTAAGACCCTAGATGGCCTCCAATCTATTTTAATGCAAAACAAAAGTCTGTTAGGGCCTCTAATTCTGTACCCAACACCTGACACAACAGTAGGAAGATTATATGACACAAATCTAAATTACAGAACACGTAATTACATACAGGATGCTTGCAGTGCAGTAACCAATGGGTTGCTGTAGAAATAAATTGTCACAGAACTAAGACAGAGACCCTAGAAGAAAAGCAAGAACTTAATAGCCATGGCAACAGAAACCAAGTAATTAGAAACAAGAAAGGAAAGAAAAACTGTGTAACAAACGAATACGATAGAAGATGCTGCAAATGTCACAGAAGGTCCACCAGGCACAGGCTCCCTGTCCACTAAGTCAAGAAACTTACTCCATGTAAACCTTGAAATGACTGTAGAAGGAGAACCAGAGTAACTCCCTGCCTTCACAAAGAAAAACAGGGCAACAATAAATAAAAGTAACTGTTCAATTTCAAGTCTGTAAAGGTTATTCTGCTCGAATAGAGTTAATAAAACCCAAAGTATTCAACATCACTGCACTTTCTCACAAGAGAGGAGACGACTTTGTCATCACATACCCAAACATACCCACCCAGGCAGAAGGTTCCCTAGGCCTTCATGAAAGAATCTTTGTGTGTGTGTGAGTGTGAGAGAGAGGGGGGGGGAGGGAGAGAGTCAGTCCTACTGACTTAGCCACCGACTGCTGGGATTACAAGCCTGTGCCATTACAGCTGGTTTTGGAAGAAAGGAAAAACTATCGCCAACCATATATTATTGATATCATGTGTAGGACCAGGCATGAGATCCAAGGAAAATGATTATAAATTCAATTCTTTTAAGGGGCAGCTATTAAAACCAGAAGGTGTGAATGCTAAAAACAATATAACCTGACAGATTCTTGGTGGCCCCTTCATAATTTATTCATTTAATCTAAAAATAGATGTCTGGAATAAATGCTGTATTTCCTAACTTCCTTTGTGCTTAGGCATCGCCATGCTCTATTCAAATAAGACATCCAAAATCTCACACATTAATACAGTATCCCACATAGTTTCCTTTGCATGCTTTCTCTCTCTTGCTGTTTGGAATACAGACTTGCGGGTTAGCTTTGAATTAGGTACTATGAGCCTTGAGATAGAAAGTCCTGCTAATGATAGCTGAACATCAAAGCTACCCTGGGCCATGGGACTTAAGGTCTATCCTGTAACCCTGGGGCTCTCCACACTCCCTCTGCCAAGCTCTGATCTTCATTGACACTCTAAGATCAGCCTCCACCTTCTTTATTCTACTGCTTTTATTTCTCACACTTGAGAAAACAAGTCAGAGTGGACCTTTAACGAGCATAAAAATGGGCATGCACACGCCAGTGTGATCTAGGTAAAGCCTTTCCTTATTCTGGCAGGATTAAGAACATCATAAACAAGATCAAACAAATTATATTTCTATCTAAAGAAAGGTTTTGTTTTTTTAAACATAAGATCTGTGAATTAGTATTATTTTTCTGGACAGAAAACAAAACAAAAAAACATCCAAGCATTTGTTTATTTCTCCTTTACTGAGTGAACAGATTTCAGTATAGTGAACCTAATGTTGTGGCTCCAGGCACTTGTATATTAACTACGATGAACAAGCACCAGCTCCTAGAACATAGCTACTCACATTTTGATGTTTCACTCCTAACATGCATCTGATACAAAACTAACACAAAACATATGCTTTTTTTTTTTTTTTTTGAGTAAAGATCTGGCTATGCAGCCAACCAAGCTGGTCTAAAACTGGTAAGCCTCTTGCCTCAACCTCCCTAGTCCTTGAGAAAGAGATATGTGCTACCATATCTTGCTTAGCTTTTTGGAAATGGCTTTTCCCCCCATGTACTCTGTTCTAGGAAGTCCACAGGAGGAGAAACGGAGTTAATTTAAAACTGTCACATAGGTCATGAAAGAAAACATTGCTACAAGGTATGAGAAACTTGAACTGGAGAGATGGCTCAGTTGTTAAGATCACATACCTGTCCTCCTGATCAGAGTGCAGTTCCCAGGACCCACAGCAAGTGGCTCATGACTGCCTTTAACTCTCGCTCCAGGGGATCCAGCACCTGTCTTCCAACACCTGCAGTCATGTACATATTCATACTAAGATACAGACACACACACACACACACACGATGTGACAATTGGTACTGAGTCTTATTTGAAGATGCTCACAAGCATACTTTATTAGGAAACATAGAGCTTTATTCATTGAACACATTGGTGTCAACAAAGATCTCGTAGCTTCTTGTGGTAACATCCTTACACAGGTCATTATCTTCTAAGTCAATGGCCCTCAGCCTGGACTACCAGTGACAATATAAAGGAGATGCTGACTACAAGAAAGTTGTGTATCTCTAGGAGAAGGTTTGTGTCATTTTAAACATTCTGTTTAATTGCATAGCCTATTTTTGGTTGCTAAACTGCCATTCCTAATTTCTCCTCATCTGAGCTCAGTTACTAGTTCTGTGATGGGCCACTTAACCTCCCTGCGCCTTCATGTCCTACTCTGTAAAATGTGGACAGCAATCTCTTCCTAGTATGTGCCCCTGTGGCATCCCAATAAACGGATGCATAGATATTCATGTCAGTGAGTGCTACCTGGCCATCACCATCAGCAATTAGCTAGTAGGCATTCCAAGTACACAGCATCTCTAAGATGGCTGAGTATCACATGATCTGAAGAGGAATCTGCCAGTTTACATGAAAAGTTCAGTAAAATTTCTCATACTTAAAGAAAGCTTTAAGAATAGCAGACTCAGGAGAGCACCCAAAGTCTCCTTCTTAAGGGCTCCAAAGTGAGTGGCACTCATTCACCAACACCTGTCATTCCCTCCTCCTGACTGGAAAGCCCTGATTGCTGTATATAGCGGGTGTGTGCACAAAAGCACGTGCAGGGCGCTCTCTGAACATGTACTGAGCACCTTGCTAGGACATGGGATTCAGCTATTAACATACGAATATGAAGATTTCTCCTTTTAGATAACTGCACGTGGCAGCAGCTTTAAGAGCTACCCAATTAGGAAAAGAAAGGAATGCAGCAGTTTCTTTCTTACACCATAGAGCAACCAGCTTGTTCACAGGCAGCCACTCTGGCTGACATTTAGCCCTCATCACCCACCTTTCTATAAACTGCAATATCCCTTGATTGATTTCTGTGGGGTTAATTCTTCCTGGGTCTCTGTGACGGCTAATCTTGGTTTTCAATTTGATCACATCTGGAATCACCTAAAACCCAGGCAGCAGGGCATGCCTGTGAGGGCTTATTCTTGATTGGACCATTTGAGGTGGGAAGACACACCCTGATTCTGGGCCACAACTTCTGGTGGAAGCCCCCATAGAAGGAACCGGGGAGTAAAAAGAGCTTTTGCTTTTTTGCCTGCTCAACCTCACTCTCCCTGGCAAGTTCACCTGTCCTGCTGCTAAGGCACTCTTCCTCTGGCATTAGAGTCTGCTTCTGTGGGATTCCAACATACTTGAGGACAAGATAGGACATCCAGCCTCGTAGATTGAACATCCATCAGATTTTTGGCCTTTCCATCAGTAGAGAGCCATTGCTGGGATTAACCAGATGGCAGCCTGTAAGCTACTTTAATAAATCCCATATATGCTCATCCTATAAGATCCATTCCTCTAGAGAAATTCCGCTAAAAAAGTCTGCTTCTCCATTCCCCTCATTTTGGTGTACCACAGATCATTTTTCTTCCCTCATTTAAATGTGTGTTCCATGACTTTCATTCCTGGTGCGCATGTATTCGTTCTCCCACGCCCACACACACACACACACACACAC
>NC_022018.1:35116180-35123554 GCF_000317375.1 Microtus ochrogaster
CACACACACACACACGCACGCACGCACACGCACGCACGCACGCACGCACACACACACACACGCCCTCACACACACACACACACACACACACACACACACACACTGCATCTCCTCTTCACATGCTTACTTCCAGACCTACATGTCTCACCTGCTTCTGACCCAGAGTTCCTACAGCCTGCGGCAGGCACTGCCACACTCTGAACCCAGCTCAGGATGAAGCCAGTTCCCTTTGGTCCACAGCAGTATCAGCTTCTATGCACTTACCCAAGGAAACATCTGCCTGCGCCTTGCTTTTCAGAAGCAGGGAACCCTTTATCCTGTGCTGTCTTCCTTTAAATGAATCTAGATCATTACAAGACAGAAGCGTGGGACTTTGCCCCACACACCTTTGCAGTTCTCAGCCTCAGCTTGAACTCTCTCCTGATGTCAACTCCCCCAGAAAGCCAACAGTACACCATGCTCACCTTCACTCAGGGGATCAGGACACCGGCAGAAGGAAGTCTGATTTCTACCAAAATACCACATGATAGGAACCTAGTCCAATCCAGGTAGAGTCCTTGTTCCCCTATGAAACTTCATGAACTAGGCCCCACTGTCCATGTTTTCTCAGTATTGTCTTCCAAGTTCCTACCAGAAGGGCCCTTTAAGCTCTTCTTTCAACATTCAAAGGCTTTTAAGCCAAAAGTAAAAACTCTTCTACCTTTGACCCACAAAATAGTTCCAGCAGCCTAAGAACCACAGACAAGTTAATCAAGGCAGGGGCTCCAGAACCAATTCTTGGTATCAATTTCTATTTCAGTATTTTTTTTTTTGCTATGATAAAATATGTTGACAAAATCAACTTATAGGAGAAAGGGTTTATTCTGACTCACAGGTAAGGGTCTATGTTGGTCACATTACACATGGAGTCAGAAGACAGCATGAATACATGTTGCTACTGAGCCGCTTTCTCTAGAGTCTCAGTCACAGCCAGGAATGGCCCTACCCATATTGTGTGGGTCTTCCCATGTCTATTAAAGCAACCAAGATGCACAGAGGCCAATCTGTAGATGACATCAAGTTGACAATACTAACTATCACAACATTCAACTCACCAATTCTACCGGTGCCTGTTACTTTTGTAATTACTACAGCCAAACATATAACAAGACACAACAGCTGGGAAGCTGGGTGTATAAGGTCTCACAGTTTGGGACTATCATTCATCACGGCAGCTGAAGGCATTGTGAAGAAGCTGGTCATGATGTGTCTGCAGTTAGGAAGTAGAGCGCGATGGAGAAGGTATTCAGCACCTTTCTCCTTGGTGTTGCTCATACTAAGGGTGGGTCACCCCCACTCAATTCATTATATCATTATATATAATTCTTATTGCATGGGTATAATTAGTTACATATACCCATGCAATAATAATTACATATAACTAATATACATATACCTCACATATACTGAGACTTGTGCTTCATTATGTTTGAAGGTGACTCTTAATAAAGCTGACAAGTTAGCCAGAACACAACTCACATTCCCAAACCCTTTGGCTAAGTCTATTACCTTATATCACATCTTAATTTATTTTTCTTTCTTTTTTCTTCTTTCTTTCCTTTCTTTCTTTCTTTCTTTCTTTCTTTCTTTCTTTCTTTCTTTCTTTCTTTCTTTGTGTGTGTGTATGTCTGTGTGTGTGTGTGAGTGAATTGTATGTATGTAAGTACACATGTGGAAGTCAAAGGATGATTTTCAAGAACTGGTTCTCTACTTCCAATGGGTCCTGGGATTGGCACTTGTTCAAATGAAATATATTTCCTCTGTTAAAAGTTCTGAAAATAGCAACAGAAAGAAGTGAAAAGAACACCACTTTGTAAAGCAAAAATTACAGAGATAAACTAGTGGACAAGACATCAGGGACATAGAAACAGCAACCTAGTTAGAGACATCAGAAAGAACATAACCCAGGAAAACCAGAGAACACTTCTGAGGATGTTATTTCAGAGGAGCTTCTTCAGTGAACACCAACACATCTGGAAATGCAGCTGTAGGAAACTATAACTATCTAATCCTTGGGAAGTGGGAGCTTTTATTTTTCTTTATTCTGATTACTTTACTCTGACACACATTACTACATATATGTCATTTTTCTCTTTCTGGTTATTTTATTCCTCCTGTTTTTGAGATAGGGTCTCATTTCAAAGTCAGGTTGGTCTTGAAATTATGGTGATCCTCCTACCTCACCCTTCCAAATACTGGGGTTACAGGCATGAGTTACCATATCAAACTGCCACTTACATTTCTAAACCACTAGAAATAAAACTAGATGGACAAGGTGGAAGAAAACACAGTTTTGACATAGTTCATCTTTTCCCAGTGTGTTCTGGTGATGGGCAAATGGGAACTCGGACTAAGGATAGGAAAGAAAAAAATTCCAGCATGTGGACAGATGACTATGATGCTTTCCCAGAGAGGCTGGGAATGAGGAGGAATCCAGCTAACACTTTTCCTAACAAACCCTAAAGTCAGGGAATCCTAAGAACATAACAGAAAAAAAAATCCCTCAAAATGGGAAGAATTACTCAAAAATGCACAGAAAAGAGGGTAATGATTGAATTTTTATTTTTAAAATTTCAGGAATATATAAAAAAGTAAAATGGATGATATACTTATAAAAACTAAAATCAAACTAAAAAAACAGAACTATGTGTATTACTTTGTTCAGCAGTTCTCTTCCCGGTTCCTACA
The DNA here is from genome assembly GCF_000317375.1 of Microtus ochrogaster. Classification (NCBI taxonomy): domain Eukaryota; kingdom Metazoa; phylum Chordata; class Mammalia; order Rodentia; family Cricetidae; genus Microtus; species Microtus ochrogaster. The sequence goes on from NC_022018.1 coordinate 35,118,908, forward strand.
AAGCCCACCATGCATCTCAAGAAACCATCAATCCATTTAAATAAAAGCATCTGCTGGGCTAATAAATCTGAGTAGACTTCAAGTCATATGACTCTCTGCTTGTGGCCAGCTGTTTTAAATGAGCATATCAAGTAATTTAGACACTCTTATTTTTTTTTGCAAGAGCTGCATGATTTAATAAATTCCCATATGCCTCAACATGTGCCAACCCTACCAGGTTATCTTCAATCCAGCTGCTGCTATGATAATAGCTGCCAACTTTCAAACAACTGAAGAGAACAATGAATCAGCTACGAGCTGGCTCACAGGTAAACTCAGATTGCTCCCAGCTAAAACATGGACAACTTTCAACTGTGAAAGAAAATTAATTAAGAAGAGTTCACCTCCACTCCACTGTGTGAGAAACAGAGCTCGGGAAAGACCTTTGAATTTGTAGCTTAAAAGCCTGCAGCTTCAGGTAAACTCCCTAAACCTGTGGGCTGCAGATTAATGCTGTAGGTTGAGGTAAAGGTTAGTTGTTTGAGGAGACAGATTGGGAAATGTTTCATCCCTCATTCACAGCATAAAATCTATGAGCCTCACAATGTGGAAGGAAGAAATAAGTAATTCCTATTTGTTACAGACTCATTACAAAAGGCTCCACAGATTTTAGGGGAAATATATATGAGAAAGAACACACACACACACACACACACACACACACACACACACATATGAGAAAGAACACACTTACTTACATGTTATTGTCAAATGACAAAATTCACCAGTAAAATAAATAAGGGAAATAAAGCAAAGAGAAGATGAAAACAACAAACACACCAGTTTACATCAGGCGATTTCATCATCAACTGCCGGACACAAATCAGGATGTGTGAAACTCTCTAAGAATGAAAATGTCACACTGAACATTAATAAATACCAGATAAAATATTATTATAATAGTATTATTGGTCTTAGAGCAGGACTTCTGTATTTCTAAAATAAGTTTTTCTCAGGGTTTCTCTATGTAACAGTATGAGCTGTCCTGGAACTTGATCTTGTAGACTAGGCTGGCCTCGAACTCACAGAGATCCACCTGAATCTGCCTCCCAAGTGCTGGGATTAAAGGCATGCACCACTACTGTTGGGCTAAAAAATCTATCTTGCATAAAGCCATGTTAGTTTTTAATGGGATAAGGAATTACATAATGAGCAACAAAAACCATGGTCAATATTCCATCTATTTCCAACTATCCATAATAACTGAGAATTAATCACTGGATTAATGAGGTTTCTCAACAAGCTGGACAAGCTATCTTTCTGTTAGAGAATAGAGCTGTTCTGCATTGCCTTTATGAGAAGAGATGGGCTTCTTCTCCCTAATTTTATGGTTCTGATGAACTTTTTAAAACCATGCAAAGATTGCTTATATTCACAGTGACAATGACTTTATAGGGTACTTGAGATTTTCCCACTTATCTTACTGACTTTGTCATACAGCTTCCAACTGTATTTCACTTATTACCTAACTGGGAACTTCACTATACCAGGACTACTTCTGCCCATGCTGAGTGAGGGTAATGCTTAGCCAACTTTAAAATCTCCTAATGTAGAATGATTACTGTCATACTATCTACTCCATACTTGTAGCCATCCACAACACAAGGATGCACATGTGTGGGATGGAGTATATTCTCTAGATTTCCAGGGATCTCTGGGGTCTGTGATGCTGAAAACACTACAGGATCCTGTTAGAGTCCGTGGTTCAGAGATCTTGAAATACACCTTGGGAAACTACAAAAATGCCACAGATAAGTGAGACTACAAGGAAAAAGACTCAGAATTAATTAAGTCTATGAAAAATGGCAAGGGCTAACTTTCTGACATCTTAATGTGACTCACATTTGACCTATAACATGGAGGTTGGTGGAAATGTTCAAGATGCAATGCATTCAACATGCTGATCTTGAGAGCAACACAAAAGGTTGGAATGTGCTGGGTCTCTGTTGAATATTTAGTCAGCACAGAGATTCCCCAAATGACTGAATCAGTGTTTACACACACGGAGGCAGAGCAGAGCTGGTGAGTCCTCAGTCTCATCTAATCATGATACCCAAAAGGGTACTTGGAAGGGTTTCTGTTCTGATATGCACAAGGCAAAAATATTGTGTAAAATGTATGAAATGTGCACACTCTTTGCTGCTACATTAATACATGAAAGGTAAAAAGTTTCACAGGAATAACAACTCACTTGCTATCTGGAAAACCCGCTCTAGTGTCACAGTGATTGGAAGGACTTTATTACCTGAGACAAGTTTACTTACAAAAGCGGCCACCAGTGCAAGGACAGGATATGGCATACATTTGGCACAAAAATCCACATTGTGTAGCTCAAACCAGGTCTACTCAAGATCCAAAAGTATACGAGATGGCAGAGATTTGTAATGATTCTGTGTTACTTTAAAGGCTGCACAGATTTAATGCTAGAATTATACAATCCTATTTCTTCCTATTCCTGAATTAGCCCTATTTGTTTGACTGCATCCTAAATGTCTTTATTCTTGGTGATTAGAATAATCAAGACATGCCTAGAGGTGGATAAGAAATGAAAAGACATGTTAAAGAAAGACGAGAAGAGGAAATAAGAGAGGATCTGTAACAGTGTGTGCCATAAAAATTAGCGAATAATTAAAGGTGGAAAAAATAATTGCTTACAATTTGTGTAAAGCAATCATGCCCGTGTAGGACATGGACATGGTGCAAGACCACATAATTACAAACAACAAGTCGGAAACAACAACAGTGGGGGTAAAGCATAAATTATGGACAGTAGAGAAACCACACACAAATGTGCCAAGATAAATGATACAATCTCAGAGGTGATGATGGCGTCCTAGATTTGAGGAGGGTCCGGGTGACCGTGGCCAGCACCTCTGTTTCCTGCCTTGTCTAATCATAGAATGCATTTCGTGCTGGGAAGGGAGCTTTTGAAGAACATAATTATGGGCTGCAGTGTTTTTCTGTGGAAACGAAATTATCATTCATGTCTGCGATTGTGTAAATATGCCTTAATTTTGGTCAACAGCAATTTGAACAGAATAAAATGGAATCCTCCAGCCTTCTAGCAAACTGTAAGTACTCAAGTGAACTGCAGGAATCAGTGTGTAGGAGCAAGGACATTCCAGACACTGTGAAAATGCAAGCCGGGGAAAATGACCCACTCCTAGAGACAGACTTGGTCCCTTCCTCCATGTCAAAGCCAGCTCACAACTTCAAAAGGCCACATGAAAGGAGACTTTAAGGGCTAGTGACGAGAGGGCAGTTTTTAACTAGCTGGTCAGGTATGAAAACAATCATAATCTGAAAGGCTGTGGGAGGGTGGGAAAGCTTACTCAAATCAACAGAGCACTTTGTGCACACATGGAGGGGAGAGCAGAAACCACATCAAGGGCCCCAAGGAAACTGGAGGCTCTGAGAGCTTCTGGACTTTCGCCCTTTGCCGCGCACCTTAACTGCAAGGCTGCGTAAGTGCCCTGCTGCCACACACCTCAGGAAGGAAGAAAGAAATGGTTATTTTCCAAAGTGCTAACAGGCTTACTTCTCCTTGAGAAAATCCACAACTCTTTTGAAGTCGGCCACGCAGTACTCTCTCTTCATGTCCATGAGCACGCTGTCGGAGGCGGACTGCACTGGAATGTGGAGAAACGCATAGACTCTGGGGTGGTTGAGAATTTTCGCCATTTCCTGAGAGAGAGGGTAGGAAAAGCATTCATCATTTTAATGAATCTGAGGCATCACTTCCCCTCAGATCTCCACATATAAGTGCTGGCGAGCAAATACGCAAGAACAGGATGATCATTCTGACTCTGAGGTAGCATCAGTGGGCACTGCTCCATGGGACACAGGATTTCTGGAATAGCTTTTGGAGGGTTCCATGGGAGAATTGCTAATTTGTCCACTGGTTTTTTTTTTGTAATTATTAAAAAAAAAGATGTGAAATCAGATGAAGCCAGAGAAATGAGTGCTTTAGAATTAACCTGTATTCCTTCATTCTCAGCTTCCTTTTCTCCTTGGGGAAATTAGTAGAAGAAACTCGGTTAACTGCCTAAGACCTCATGACTTTGTCTATTTGTATAGAGAAATTTTATACTTAAAGAAGCTCAAAATGTATTTTAAATACTTAAGATGATAGGATCCACAGTTCTCTTGTTTCTTTCCTTTTTTAATTATTATTTTCTTAAATTACAATTTAGCTACTGAGAATGTGTTTTGAGCACAGACAGTGGGAGAGACATGTGACCTGACAATAAAGACAACCTGCTTTCTACTGGATATGTGAGTGTACGAGGCAGTGTTGGAAAGACCAGAACCAAGTGGAGAGGAAGGATGACGAGGAAGAGATGAGGGCGATCATACAAGCTACGAGATCAAAGAGAGCAAATCTGAGGGAAACAAATTAAGCAAGCCTGTTTTCAACCTCTTCTGAGAACACGAAGTGGTGCCAGAAAGAATGAAAAGTCTAAGTCATGAAAAAACATGACCAAAAGGTACAGCTCTTTAACAGCCAGAATGTGAACAGCGATATCTAGATCTCTCCGTACAGAATAGTGCACAGCGGTATCTAGATCTCTCAGTACAGAATAGTGCACAGCGGTATCTAGATCTCTC